>NC_092211.1:62570713-62619637 GCF_043381705.1 Parasteatoda tepidariorum | reverse complement strand
AAAATACAACACATTATATATATATATATATATATATATAGTTTTGAAGTTAACCGTGTTTGGAAAACTTTATCTTTAACACCGAAAAAGGCACCCTTGCTGTATTTCATAACTATGAATAACTAAAATGCTAAATGTAATATTTTTCACATATGTTGACCTAAATTAATTCAAAATAATGGAAAAAGTATGAAAAATATCTTTAATAAAAATTTTGCTTCAAGATATTAAAGGCGAACTATGATAGCTAATTTCAATTACAATTACAATATCTCTATTAGCTACTTTTAAACATAATAACCATAGCAACTGTAGAGATCATAATAGTATTACAATAATTATTATAATAACAATATAATAGCTATTTTAAGAATATTATTATCGCTATTATAATAACATTATAATAGCTATTATGCTATTATAAGAATATTGTAATGGCTGTTTCAAATTATAATAGCCAAAACAAATTGCATGCATTCTATAAATGAATTTGTTTATTGTCTTTAAACCTTATTTTCTTCCTGATGTATACAGAATCAAAATAAATAGCCATGCATTCCAATTAGTACCATCCCTATTTAACCCCTCGGCCTTCAAACTGCGTTGACTTTGAGGTGACAGATCCTTTCAGTCAGCCAATCGTTGTTAACTCTGCCCCCCTACATTGATTACATTAAAGGTTTGGAAGGGTCATTCATTATTCGACACAACGATAAGGCTAGAAATCTAACTTTCTGGTATGTTATCAGCGCCATTTGTCACATTATAAACTCGTTAACACCAAAAGCACGAAAGGATTGGCGAAATTTCCTATCCGATGCCGAAATTGCAACGAGAAAGATGTCATATGGTGATCAGTGCACTAGATTGCCAATTATGGCTACCTCTCGCCATCGATTATAATTAGAAATTGTGACTTTTATTCAAGTTAACTGAGTTATTCCTTTTGAAAATATCCATTTTGTTAAAATTAATGAACGCCTTTTGTTATGGAAGCTTCTCGTTTATTGTTGGTGGCAGCTTGCTCTGCTCAGAGCGTCGCAGAGGTCTTCAAATTATAGTAATTGTATACTTTTATGTGTCTTGGCTTTTAATATTATAGACGGAAATTTGATGTTATTGAACAGTACTTTTAGTGAAGTTTGTTATCACGTCTGAATTTAGCGAAGCCTTTCTTGAATGAGTCATTAGGATAAAGTTTGTCGGTATTCCATTTCAGTTTATTTCGTTCATAATGTCTTGTCGCATTTAATACAAATCACGGCATGTTATTTGGCAAAGATGTTTTAATAAGAGAAAACTCAAGAAATTACTTTCGTTCATGCTTTATAACAGCTTTTATTTTGTTTTAATACAAGTTGAAATTTTTATTGTAAAATGTAATTGAAATTGGGTATACTATAGCCTACGTCACAGGTCGTGTTATTCCTACTAAATTTAACTAGTAAACAGCATTTTCTGCGAACCTAATTTCTAGCAACAAGTAAACATTAAATGTAGCGTGTTGTTATAAGTCGCTACTCGGCAGGTTGGAATTGTATTAGTCTAGTTCCTTTTGAAATAATTTATTTTGTTGTTTTATCTAAGTTTATGAATTTAGTAAACATATTTAAAACTCAGCTTATTAATTAAACTAAAAGGTAAATGTTATTCCTAGTAAAATTTTCGAAGTGGAAGTAGTTGTGTTTTCTTCATATTATACCGAATTGTAACGAAATCGAAATTTTATTGTAAAATATATTGTTATGCATAACATTTTATTGCAGCTCGTATATTTTCAGTTAAACTTTCTGAAATTTGATATTGTTTTAAAAATGCATCTAATGCTCTGATATTAGACTAAAACAATGTATGTAATATAATTTAAAAAGCTTTAACAAAGGATTTTATATTATTTCTTTGTCCAAATTCGCTTTCTTAATTCATTGTTCAGATAGATACCCGTTCACATAATTTATAATTTACATCCTGCTTTAAAAATAGATTAAAGAATGCTGAACTAACAAAAAGATTTTCCCTCAATTCTCGCGGGAAGAACTCCCTTGGGGAAAACTCTCACAGGTTATGCTGGTATATAATAACTGTTGAATTTCCCTTTTAATACATGTGATCGGGATGACTTACAAATTTTTTCCTTTAAAATTCCCTAATATATTACATGAAGCACTTGAATTTTGGTGTGGAATTAGTCGTTCTCTCTGTGTTTTAAATTGATAAAATAATCAAATAAAGAACATCTTTATTTGATACAAATACTGACTTTATTTCCTTAAAGCAATAGTTTTCATTCTATATAGTTTCCATTCATAATATATTTCTGCATATTCAGTGCCTGCCATTGGAAAAAAAAATATTTCTGCATATGGGGAAAAATATTTAGATTCCTTTATTTATTTATTATTCAATTTTTTTAAAACTTAGATGAATATTCATCTCGCTTGTATTGAAAAAATTGTTGAAATATTTTAAAATAAAAAACTTGTGATAAACTTAATTCTTACAAAATAAAACGTTTATCGGAAAAGTCAAACTAATGAAAATAAAGAACATTGCTGGCACAAGTAACATAGATTACTTTTTGTGTGATAATGGTCGATAAATTCCCCTATTTCTATAAATAACATAAAATATTTTTGACGAAAAGAGATGTAATGTTCTTAGGATCATTAAGACTATATGTATCATTGATATCAAACTATTATATGAAGCTTATCAATTGAATTACGTACAAAAACTGTCATTACTTATCATTATACTGAACGTACCTATAACACACGTACTAAAGTTAATCTTTTGTTACAGTTTTAGTTTAGTTTTTATTGTTTTTTTAATTATAATTTTTAGTAATTATTATTAGTAATAATTTAATAATAATAGTAGTAATTTTTATTTTTCATAAAGAGATATTTTAATTTTTGATAGAAAAAAAAAAACCTCTTGTTATACTTAATAGTTTAGTTGAACAATTCGAAAAAAAATTTATGCGCTTGTTAAGTTAATTTTAACTGGTTTTTCTACAATTCGTAGTTTTTTTTTTCATATAAAAGTACGGATACATAAGGTTGAGTGATGTAAAACCGGGATCTTCCTAAATTAGTTTTGTTTTTCAGCAGACAAACTTTGAGTTACACTTTAATAGAAGATGAAGTACTGTGCGTGTGTTATTTATTAATTCACGTCGTCAGTGTACTTATTTACGTATGTTACTATTATATTACATTACTTGGCCGGGATAGCCTGGTTGGCAGGGCGCTGGACTCATGTTTGTGAGAACGGGAGTTCGAATCCAGCTTACCGCAGATTCCCCGTGTAGTAAATGGTGAATGGTACTTGTTAAATCTGTCTGGTCATAAAGTTCATGTTCCCGTAACAAATCAATGCCTCTGGGGGTACTGAATTGGAGATAGGTCGTTCTCTGGTTCAGGTCAAAATTACGATCTGTGGATGAATGAATGGATGTATGAATGGTCCGACCTATAAACGGGTTTGACGTATGGGTGCGGCAGAAGTTGAATTCTGGGCCATAGTTGGCACCACTGAAAAACAAGAACAATCGCACCCCCTCTGCCTTAATACCGGATGACAACAACATTTTTTATTTTATATTACTTATTACGTTACTTATTTTTAATGATATTTTATTCTTGTGTAATAAGCAGCGATGGCACTGCCATAAGGCACTTATCTGAGATTGTGGAGATTCGAGGTTCTATCGTCTGCGGCGGCTTTACTCAGCTTGTGATCATTAACTAGGAGAGAGGTAGAGAGTATGTAGAGATGGAAATAAAGACAGCAGGTGCACTGTCTCTATTGCCCATCTACCATCGTGCCATTTGGTCTCGAAATTGGAAACTTAAGCTTCATGACCTCTATAGCTGACTCCTGAATATCGTATAATATCGTTACATTTTTTAATATTTAAATTATTTTCAATAACGATATTAATAATTGTTTTTCTTATACCTTGTACTAAAGATATACTTGCCTTTTTATTTGCTGTTGAAATAAACGCATGCTTGTACCTATTGGAGTTTAAACAAAAAACGTTCAAGGACTTTTTAGAAAAGTTCTCATACATTATAATCAATTTGAAAAAAAAAATCAATTTTATCAATATCCTCTGCTGCTCTGTTTACTGGTATCACATTTATCCCCAAAGCATGCCAAAAGTATAAAAGTGGATCTGGTTTATTTTTCAATAACCGTATAGGTTACTTTATTGCTATAAATAAACTTGAACAGAAATCAATAAATTAAATTTAGGTTCGTTGAACTGGACAAAAAATCTATAATACATTTAAAATCAATTACAAAGGTACAAAATATTTTTTGGATGTTTTAAAAGGGGAAAAAAGACAGAATTATAACTTACGGCTAAGAAAAATTGCGTCTTACACAAAATAAAATAACAGAATTTAGGTCGTTTATCATCAATAACAAAATAAACTAAAATCCCCTTTCTTCCCACTTCCACCAAGAATTGCGATACAACATTTACAGTTTCACGAATATAAAAAGAAAAGCAATAAATATGATTTGAAACATTCCATATCTTTTGTCGGCCGTTTCCGCGAATACAAATTTTACCTTCAATAAAAACCAACTCAACTTAAGGTTCGGAAATCTTCCACTTCGTTGCATCTCAATTTCGGAATTGTTTCCGTTGCATTTCTCCACCCCCTACTTTTTTTTTATTTATTTATTTTTTTTAACCGCAAGATTGTAGAAAAGGCATTTGATGGGCGATTCTTATGCTCTTGTTGTAACCACACTTCTGGCTATTCATCGGAGTATAAATAATATATCCTTTCAAAACTTGTTTGACTGATTCATGTATTTCAATGTTTCAAAATAGTTTTTTAAAAAAAATATCGGAATATTTTTTTTAATAAAAAAAAACGGACTTGTAAATATATCAGCAAAGTTTTATTTACATTATCAGTATTTAAAAAAAATATCGCTTTCTTCTGTTTTGAAGGTTTCGAAAAAAATCTATTTCCAAATTTATGTTTAAAAAAATCTATTTAGAGATTTTCTATAAAAGTATCATAACCTCACTTTCTCGTCTATGATGTTAGCAGAAATATTTTTGGGACGTTTATTTTCAAATAATTAAAATAAATTTTGAAAGCTATTATTTTTTTGAAATTCTTTCACATATGAGCGTGAAAGGACCAAATAGTAAATAAATAGGCCAATATTGAAAACATGAAAACTATATCAGCCCTACCCTCTCAATAACTTAGAGAAATTTTAAGAACATTTTAATTTAAGAAGCATATATCACCATTAATTAAGCAACACAACCATGGTCAAGCAACTAGCTAATAATTTAGATCTCCACCTTTTACTGTTTATAGTAAGAAAGTGATGTAATTTTGACCCGGGCCAGATGAACCTGAACTGGTACTCCTTTCTACAAAATTCAACACTACAAAAAACGAGAGGACTCATTTGACTCAAGGAATTTCATTTGGGATCTTCAGATTGTATTCTACATATTTAATTTGCGTTTTTAAAAACTGTATTCTACGTACTTCATTTGAGTTCTTTAGATTGTATTAGGCGTATTTAATTGGCTTTCTTTAGATTGTATTATGCTAGTTTCATATGAGTTCTTTAAATTGTATTCTACGTATTTCATTTGAGTTCTTTAGATTGTAGTAGGCGTATTTAATTGCTTTTCTTTGGATTGTATTATGCTAGTTTCATCTCAGTTGTTTAAATTGTATTCTACGTATTTCATTTGAGTTCTTTAGAATGTATTCTGCGTATTTAATTTAAGTTTTATAGATTGATTATACTCTACGTTATTTGAACAAATACATTTGTCTCTAAAATTTACCAATGTTGAATTATGGTTTCTTAGAATATAAAATTATTCTTTTTAAATCAAAGAATTTTTTTACTATTTACTAACTGAAAAGATGTTGATATACAAAAATATATAAGGTTTATGTGAAAAAAATGGAATTATTAGTATCATTTTAATCTAAAAATAATAAGTACTATTATTGTTTTTTTTTTACAATTTATGTTTATTATACTAAAAATTAAATTTGAAATAAATATTTAATCGTTTTCATAAAATACATTGAGTTTTGTGATAGACTTTTATCGTCTAATTTTATTGTAACTGATGAGTTTTAAGGAAATTTCTTTTAGGTTGTTAATAAATTTAATGAGATTTTGATTGATGGTGCATTGAAATTTGAATAAAAATACTTGTTGCAAACACGCTAAACGTATACATAAGCTTTTGTTCAAAATATCATTCCATGTTCAAACTGCTAATCGAACAATAAGACACAGAGAATAACATTTTTATAGATTGCTTTTATATTCTGACTTACAGAATATTTCTTTCTATTAGACTTATATCAAGATGAGCTATCGCAATCATTAAGAACTAATGAAGCCAAAATCTGCTTTCTTTCACAATCTGAAAACACGAAAATACAACACATCGTCTTATTGTTCCAAAGTTCTTACATCTATTTCGATTCATATATGCATATTTAATCATCCCATTTTTTCTTCCTAAATTTCTCGGGTATAAAAATTAAATTGTGATTATAAATCAAGCTTTAAGTATTTATTTTGTTGCCACAAGAACTATTCACATGAAGAATTGAATATAATTTCGATGTTTGGCGATGACTCTATTACTGACGATTTTTTCCAATGAACGCTGGCATGTCGCCAGAGTCATTTACTGTGAATTGGAAATGTAGACTTTTCTCTTATTATATAGTTTCGCCAAACTGCCCGCCATTATCTTGAAATATGGGGAAAGACAAAAAATAATGAATCTTTCCCGTTTTGTCATTATCCTAGCGTTTCTTTTGCATGAATAATAGAGACTTTTCTATTCTTTGGATTTCTTGAAAGAATTTCTTCTTTCAAAAGAATTATCAATTAGCCTGATTAAGTTATCAAACTCCTGTTTCTCTCACTTTCTATTGTTTTTTTTTGTGGTTGTTAATTTTTCTTTCTTGATATTCTATTAATCCGTTAGTCCGTGAAAATTTTCCAACTGAAAGCAAAGATATACAGCAAATATTACACAAGATTGTAGTGAATAGTTTTAACTTCTTCAAAGTTAGTTTTCATTCTTATTTTTAAATTTGTTTAGTATTTATGAAAAAAAACTTGTAATTTTTACTGGCAAATTTTGCAAGTTAATTTGGAAAACATAGTATGATACTGGGGCGATGATTTAATGAACTGTGGACTAAAAATATAATAAGATCAATGTACTAAATGGAAAATATTATTAGGCAAAGTATTCTATTGAGTTCCAAACTACAGAAGTCATTGTTTTCATTGTTCTAGGCGATATTTTTCTGCGAGTTAAGTTGATTGGAGAATATGCTGCATCGAATGGAGAATATTCTTCATCGATTGTAAAATACTCTATAATACTACTCTGATTGCAATGGCAATTACTTCATGGTATCTTCGTTGATGAAAAATCTCTAGGATTACTTTTGGAAAAAAAAAATTCCCCCGTATTTTTAGAATTTAAAACTTTATTCAGCAGATAATCTTTAGTCCTTAATTTGACAAGCTAAAGACACAAGCAATAAGCTTGGCAGTCTAATTTATGCGAGACAGCGATTTCGTCTCTGTACCAAAAGACTGATTGGTTTTCTATTCCTGTACTAACGCTGTGCACTTTTCAGTCTTCTTTCTAAGTCAAAATTGCGTGATATGAATGCGAAATTCTTTTCTAATGCATCTGAACTACTATATGAAATGCTTACTTGTTTCTAATTCGCTTAAATTAAAAAAAAAAACAAACAGCATCTTCTTTTTTATCTTCCTTAATGTAATGTTTTTAAAAGGCAAAAAGCGCCTATATCCACTGTCAATGAACACTTACTGAAAAAGCTATCGTCACCATTCTATCAACCGATGGACAGGGAATTTGCCAATATTTATACACACAGTACATTCTTTATCTTCATGACTAGATGTTTAATTCGACTTCTTCTTTTCGTTCTACCTGATGAAAACAGGACTTTAACTTTAAACCCATATAACCCTGGTGATATCACCTTGTAGTTCGGGAACAGTTACTGCGAAAACTCTCTTTTTAGACTATTCCCTATCTGATTTGTGTTCCACAACTGTTTACCATCTCTAACTCACTCCTAATTCCCCATTGATGAAAACCGGGAGTGATATGCATGTGCATCTCCCAGTATCCAATAGGATAACTTCGCTATGCTAATGAACAATTGGTTAAGATATTTAATTTTACTAACTTGTTGAGATAACAACCACGAAGAAACGGCTGACTACATTGAAGCAACCACATTTCTTTGGTTCCTTATAGGGATAACTGTCACTGTCAATACAAATCTTTTCCTCCCTAATTGAGAATTCTAATTTCGCTGATATTTATACTCGCACCAATTTCCACATCGTTGAGAAGAACATCTGTGTTTGGGTACAAATAAGTATAGTTTTCAATTAATCGAAGAGAGAATCTCTTACTATTACCCTAATACAAAAAGAACTCGAATTCATAATACTAAATTAAAACTAGAAAGACTAAAATTCCTATATTGCCCAAAGGCAATCAAAATGACTGTATTGTGAAAGAATAACTAATGTGTAAAAAAAAAATTTTTTTTAATTAATTTTTAGTATTTTTTGCATTATTTTCAGTTATATAACAAGTTATTAGTAAATTTCAACAAGAAAACATAATTATAAAAGTCACAAAATTCTAAAAAATTGTGTCATTATATACATCATTGTTTTTCTAATTGAAATTAAAAAGGAGTCAAAATGACTTCCTTGGGCAATCTAGTGTTAAGCTGCAAATATCCCATCCCTTTCAAAACATTAAAGGTGTTTTTGAGATTTATTTGAAGTTTACTTCCAAAACAACCTCAAGAAAACCGACCTCCCAAGTTTTATAATCAAGGTGTATTGTGTCTTTTTATTCACACTTGAGGTTGTTTTGATGTTGATAAAAATCTACCTTACAGCAACCAGCTTAGAGAAGTTATGTTTGATGTGTGCCTGATATTTTTTCTACACTTCAATCAAATATGTATATTCGAGAAGTGAATAGTTTCACTTGATTTCAGCTGAAAATATTGTTGAACTAAGTATGAGTTTGATTTTATGAAATGTAAATGAGGTTAAAATTGAGGTTTACTGATGAGATTTTTTTGGTGCAAAACATGACCTCATCTTCTACCTAATTTGCATTTATACACCTATCACTTCAAAAACACCTCATTTTTTGTAAGCATATTTCTGTTTCTACAATTCACTTTTCCTTTCACTTACAAAAAATGTATGAGATATGTTATAACAGCTTTATATAAATTTGTAGTATTCTGTAATTTATATAAAAATATACTTTTATAAAGTTATACAGATTATATCTCTAGGATATATTATAAAAGCTTTAGTAGTATTTTTACTTTATTCCTGTCAGAACTTGTTCTGCTTCTATTTCTTTTCAAGTAATCTGTACAAAAGTAAGCTGAAATTAATCAAAATAGAAATCCATACAGAATTTTTAGTTACTTTAAACTTATTTTTTTCAAATGAGTATAGCCCTTAATGAAAAGAAGAGACTTGTATGTTTGAGGATATAATACTCTTTTAATTACACGACAGCATAAGTTTTTAATGGCTCAAAAACTTTTATATTTTAAGTCCAATTATCCATATAACAACACTTTTTCTTTCATTCTTATCGACTTAAAATAATGGAAAACTTTAAAAGCTACTTTTAGATTTTTATTTTATTTTATTTTTTTTAAAAAAAAGTGCCTGAAGTCAATCTCTCGAAGAAATCGGAAATTGATAAGAAGTGGTTCTCCCTTCTTGAAATGAGCCATCATCTTAACGAGGTCATACTTTACTAAACTTTTCTTTCCTCTTCTTTTTTTTATTTTTTTTCTGTCCCTCCACTGGTAGCTGAACCTTTTCCAAGAAGTTCTGAGGAAGAATTTGAAAGAAGAAAGAAAGAAACAGGTGGGAGAGGAATGTCTTCATACGCGGTCCAGAACCTGATGAAATGAGAGTGGCTGAATCAATTCGATTATTTAGGTGTGGAACCACGAACCACCCATTTATTTGATCAAAAGAGATAGCTAATGTTGAGATAGGGGATTTATAGGTTTCTTTTTAATCATCTCTCTATCAACCGAAGTGATTTCATACGACAAACTATTTCTTAGGAATTTATACGAGTTTTCCACATACTGCAGAATGTTGATGGAAGTTTTGCATTGTACTGGGTTATAAGACTATATGAAACTACAGTAAAGTCCCGATTATCCGAGTTAATGTGGACCACGACTCACTCGCATAACAGAAACACTCGGTTAAAGCGAAGAGTACAAAAGGGGAAATATAAAGAGTAGGTATAAATATAATATCTTTAACAAATACAAAATTTATACTAGTACATCACATACAATTCATATTACTCGTATAACTAAAAAGCTTACTTAAAACTACTTAAATAGCATACTTTAGAGAATTGAAGAATTTTTACTTAAAAAAGCCCTTAATAGTTTTTTGTTTTACATTACTTTGGCGCTTTTCTACGGCAATGTTTCGCCATTTTTTCAGGGATAGCAGGAAGGCTGGTGTCGCCTCTTCTTGTTGTTCTATATATTCAATAGAACTTTCTATAACCTTTAGTCCATCTGTATGAGAGATTTTTATATGTTGATTCTCATCGTCACAATCTTCATCATCTTCGCTAGATTCATTTTCATTATTAATGATGTTAAATATCATTTCATCGGTAATCTTTTGTTATCCGTCAGCTTGTATTCCTGAGTGTTTGGAAGATAAAATTAAGAATTTTTTTCGGCTGTAGTTTTAAAAATAAAAAATAAACTGTCCTTTTGCAGTCAGGCTAACCATGGAAGATTTTTGTGGTTTTCCTCACTTTGTAACGCAAATACGGGCTAGTTTCATGAAGGAGTTCTCCAAGAAGACAAATTGCTCCCAATATATGATAGAGGAGTTCCCTTGTCTTCTGGATCGGGTTCCAAATTCATAGGCTACGAAGTTCAAAATTAGTAGTCATAAAACTCAATATTGGGTCTGCTGTTAAACGATGGTTGTGAAATAAAATAAACTAAAATGCACATTTTTGTAAAAATTATACTATTTGTAAAAATTATGTTTGTAAAAATTATACCATTTCTAAAAGAGTTATACCTGATCTTTAAAATTGTGCCAATTGCTTTGCCATGTAAAATGCTCCGAAACATTTGCTGCTGAAAGAAAGATTGCTTACATAGAATTATTAGAAGCGTTTACATAATTTTGTCCAATCCCAGTAATTCACTAACTATTTGATCAGCTCTGAAAGCTAAGTAATCACATGCACATTAGAGCTTTTTTTTCTTTCAATTTTTGTTTACTATTATTTCTAAAAGATTGCATAAGCAGGCATGACGTCTTTGACAGAAAATTAAATATTTTATTTCATCTTCACAGTTTATCTTCTCAACGGAATGATCTTATCTATTGAATATGACTCTGAAGACAAAGAGATCTCTTGCATCAATTGGGATTTCAGTGGAACTAAACGTATTTTCAAATAAGAAAACTTCTGGTAGTTAATCCGACGAATATAAGAAACTAAATGATTGACCTTGATTTTAGTGAGATTTTGTGGCATCAATTTTGTCGACTCTATTCAAAAATAATTTTTAAAACTAATTCCTTGCTTTATCCTGGTTCAGAAAAAACGAACGGAACTACAAGTTCTCTTACATATTAAACTCCTTTCTTTCCTCCATTTAATTCCTTAACTGTTAAAAAGATATGAACAGAATGTATATTAAAACATTTCCTACTAACTACAAGAAAAATATTTTAATCGGAACTCTTACAATTGAATGCATGCAAATGACGTCATCATTGATAAATCATGGCATTTATCGATTCAGAAGCCAATCAGGTTCGACACACACTTGTGACGTCGCTTACAGGCATCCAATTAAATCTTATCTAAATCACGTGTTTAGGCATAGTCACTTCTTCTAGAATCCCAAAGACCCAATTTGATATAAGTGACTTTAGCTATAATGAATTAATGCATATTATTTTAGTCAAAAATAAATTAATAAATTGCACTTTACTTAATATACTGCCGCTGTTGGCAATTAAGAATAGAGAAGTTTGCTGATTCCTTTCCTTTTACTTACTTTCGTCTCTTATCATTAAGGATATCGCATTCCGATAAGCTCTCTTCTTTTTTCTTCGCTTCTTGGGAAAAAAAGTTAGAAAAGTTTACGCTTTCGTCGAAATAATATGTTGATACAAAAAAAGGCTGATTTCTTCGCTTAAATTGATATTTATTGCTTTGTGTATAAATTTGTTAATGTTTGGCACATTTTGCTATGTGACATTTTTGCAACATATAGAGTATTCTTTCCTAATACTTTTGCACTATAGATTAATGTCAAGAGTTTTAAAATATTTATTTTGTAAAAATTTCTTAAAAAACTCTTGGTGTGTTTCGATTTCCAATTTTATAACGAAATTAATTAAATTAAGCTAATAAACTACAAAAAATTCTACGACGATGAACAAGATGATATGTTGACAAAAAAGGGCACAGAAATAATCCAACAACCTAATTCCAATAAATCCTTTCATTCTACGAAAATCTACCTCAAAAATTTAATGTGGAAGAATTGGAAAGTGTCCCTTTCTTCCCGTATATTCCAGAAAAGTTGTGGGAACATTTTAGACTGGGGCATTTCAGACAGAAAAGGATGAGGCAGAATTTAGACTTGTGCACCACCCCCACCGCATTGATATTTCTACGAGTCCGAATTGCCCACTCTGTAGGAAATTCGAAGTAATGGATAGGAAGCACTTTATGGGATGTTCGGCTGTACACGGAGACTCCGAAGTGAAAAGATATTGGGGTGCTAGGCATCTGCTAATGAGTCGTTGACTTTTTTCTCTTATCTACTTCATTTGCATATATTCTTCTTGTTAAGAGTTTGTCTATTTCAGCCATTGGAAATTTTTAATTTTTTTTTTAAAAAACACAAATATTATTGCATGCACAGACAGTGTCAAAATATTAAATTATTGCACACATTTTGAATATTTTTTAATGAAAGTAAAATACAGTGATAGTTAAAACTATTTGATTAAGAAATTTTCCCCAAAATAGGCCCCCAAAATAAAACCTGGATCTACCCCTGATACCAGGAAAATAAAATAAATATCAATATTTGAACTTACACGTACATATTTATGTAAATATATACACTAGAACATGATATCCATGGTGCATTATTCTCTGCTGTATAATTCTCTCCATATATCCAAGGCTACCTTTAATTAAAAAAAATTATTCATTACCTGGTAATAAATCTACAAAATACACTTTTCTCTATCTTGAAAATCAATATGAATCTAATCAGTTATTAGAATAACTATCAAGTATGTACTTCAAAATACATTTTAAAAGGAAACAATGAGTATTCTCTGAACTTTACGTTCTTGTAATTTAGAATTTGCTAGTTTTGAAAAGCAGTGCATCATTATCTATGAATGCAATATTTTGTTTCAAACAATTCCATTAAGGGAATAAAAATGAAAATAATCTCCAATCACTCAGATAATTCATTAGAAAGGTTTTAATGATTCATTCAACTGGAAGTAAAATTATTTGCTTTAAACCCTTCATCTTTTGAATTCGTAGAAGCTTATTAACTTTTAATAAATTAATATACTCCCTTATTTTTGTCATATTATTAGAACTATGTTTCTTTACAACTCTTTGAACTCATTACTATACGCAAGAAAGTAAGATTTATACTACTTTCAAGACTTATAACTTATTTAATAAAATATTGTCCTTTGACTTGATTCTGCAAGTCCATTAAGAAGCATTAAATTTTATGTTAACTTTAGTTTAATTGATTGTGTGGGTCGATTATATATTTATAGAGTCCTCTTACAACTAAAGAGAATTGCGGCAAGCAGCTTGAAACTTGTTCATATTAGGGTAAAATGAAAATATTGAGAATTCTCTATCTTGTCATATTATCATGAAAATCTCGCTTTTTTTGCTCCACATCACAATTAATAGCTGTATGCGAGTAGAACAATTTTCACACTTAACCTGAAAAAGAACATGCAACTACACCAAAGATGAACCAATTATTGATTAACTGGTTCAGTTTCTTAAATAAGAAAAGAACGTAATTTTATTTTAGTTTATTTGAGAAATTGTATGTGAGAAATAAATTCGTCGAAAAAACTAATACTTCATAAAAAAGAAAAATTAAAAATATTTTTGCACCTACATCCTTATTTGTGAGGGAGTAATTAGGTCTATTTTTGGACTTCTTGCTGCCAGTCCATTCAACTGATCGAGATGAAATTTCAGATATAGTCAGAGGTGTGAGCTCGAGATTCTGAGAACAGCAGCAAAGTGAATCTCCATTTTTAGACCTCCAGCAGCCCGTTCGTTCAACTGATCGTGATGAAATTTCCAGATATAGTCATTCAGAGGTGTGAGCTCGAGAACAGCAGCAAAGTGGATCTCCATTTTTAGACCTCTAGCGGCTAGTTCGTTCAACCGATTGAGATGAGATTTCAAATAAAGTTATTCAAAGGTGTGAGCTCGAGATTCTAAGAACGGCAGCAAAGTGAATCTCCATTTTTAGACCTCCAGCGGCCCGTTCATTCAACTGATCGAGATGAAATTTAAGATATAGTCATTCAGTGGTGTGAGCTCGAGATTCTGAGAACAGCAGCAAAGTGAATCTCCATTTTTAGACCTCCAGCGGCCCGTTCGTTCAACTGATCGTGATGAAATTTCAGATATAGTCATTCAGAGGTGTGAGCTCGAGATTCTGAGAACAGCAGCAAAGTGAATCTCCATTTTTAGACCTCCAGCGGCCCGTTCGTTCAACTGATCGAGATGAGATTTCAAATAAAGTTATTCAGAGGTGTGAGCTCGAGAACAGCAGTAAAGTGAATCTCCATTTTTAGACCTCTAGCGGCTAGCTCGTTCAACCGATTGAGATGAGATTTCAAATAAAGTTATTCAGAGGTGTGAGCTTGAGATTTTGAGAACGGCAGCAAAGAATGAATGCTATGAAAATCTTGCGTGTACACCACCGAAACCATCACCAAATACGTGGCCCATGTTTCCCGCAAGCTCGGCATTATTTAACAAAAAAATTCCATAAGACTGACAGAACCTGTGTTAGACAGTGATCTGGACAACGAACAATGCATCATAGTGACTTTAGAACACAAACTGCAAAAGGCACCACTCGAGCATTGAATATACTAAAATCAACAATTTTAAATCTACTACAATCTGAACTCCACTCCACCACATATTAAAATATGATTAAAATATAAACAACCTTTATATTAAATAGTAAAAAGCTTTAATTTCCATCAGTCATTGGGTTTTCCGATTCTGTTTTGTTGAAAAATATTGTCATCTAACTCTATGCATTAGTAAACATATTTGAAATAGTTCCTTTATTAATGCATTTGACCAGCTTTGGTATAATTTCCACTCATTATCTTTAAATGTTCAAAATTAATTTTAGAATAAAAATGATATTCTCTAATCCCTTCTTATTATCATTAAAACAATTTTAATTCTTATTCGAATTTAAAATAAAATTAGATACAAGTTTGTTCCGTCTCTTTTAATCCGCCATTAAGGGACATTTACTTGCATTGAATGTAAATAAATTTATAAGTACTACTGTTGTTATGCATTGCTTATTTTTTTGGGGGGGGGGGGATTTTAAGAAATGCAATTCTTGCAACGGATTAAATTAAGTGGAATGATATCTACACAATATGCCTTTTAAATATATCAAAATTTATAAAATAGTTTGGATATGTTTAGCGAAATGATCTGTATATTTCTCTTGTAGCATGCATTTAAAAAAATTGGAAGTATTCATACAAGTAAAACATTGTAAATATTCATCCGAGTAAAGATTTTTTGATAGTGAAAAACTCATTGAATACCAATATAAGACATATCAAATTGAAAATAAAAGACCCAATTAATACAGTGACAAGTTTAATAAATTTTAGAACATATGAAAGAATTTGATCAAAGATTTTAAAATATGTTCGTATAAGCATTTAAATGAAATAATGACTTTGAAACGAAATTAAAAGTCCCAACTTAAAATGTGCTGTTAAGTTCGTATATAACAATAGGGATATTACAGGGTTCTTGTTCTTGCAAGTAAATATTTAACTAAAAAAGCGTTAAAAGTGGTCTTATATGCTGCTTGTCTCTGCGTATTTAGAACAGTACTATGAGTCATATTAAGTTAAATATTATTTACACAGAAAAATATTCTATTGCATGTTACAAAACTATTTTTCTTTCATGCAATTCCTGTTTTTGTTTGAGAAGCTTTCAGTAGATGGCGCTGCATGTACATTAAGTACAAGGAAAAAATATTTGCAATTTACGTCATAATTTTTTACAAAGCATTGAATAAGTGAAAATCGCATAAAGAAAATTTTTAAACATCCAGACGTGGATAGTGGCTGATCATTTGAATTGGAAAACACAGTGAAACTGATTCGCAGCGTCATTTATAGAAAAGTTTTCGAGCTAAAAAGGAGAAAGAAATGTCCTGCCGCTTGAATTTATACCACAAATATATTCTTCAACATTAACTGCTTCGCTGTCTAAATTATTTTGAAAGCCATCAGTCTTATTTAGAACACTATCCATATGGATAAAAGTAAAATTCACTGTTATAATGGGAAAAGACAAATTAAAACTGTTTGAAGAAAAGTAACTTAAAATACGATTCAAAAGAAAATCTTATTTGTTCTTAGAACACTCATAACAACAAAAAAAACTTTTTTAAGACTTTAATAAGTTATTTTGAAAAGAAGTTACCCATGAAATGCAAAATCACGAATAACAGATGATTTGAAAAATGTCCAGAACTTGTCTCCCAATGTAAAATATGTAATTGCCTTATCACAAACTGAATAGCAATTGGCTCCAAACCAGATATGTAAATTTGAATTCCGGCAATAAAGAAGTTTTTTGCATTTAAGGAGTTTCTTTTGAAATAGGAAATTGCCATCTGTTTTAGAAAACGGAGGCAAAAAGTAACACATGGGTATTTCTTTCTCTTGTGCTACTTAGATTTAGTGATGAAAATGTTGGACTGTTATTGGGTTCTTTAAGGCATTTATTTCAGAGTTTAAAATATTTCTCTAGTACACATACTTTAGATTAGGGCAGGAAGTGTCAGGAAATGGCCAGAAGTACAAAAGGCTTTTTTTTTCATGTTTCAGAAAAATATTCAAATTTTTAAAAGAAAAAGAGTTGTTTCAAATAGATTTCTGGAATGTAATCTTAAATATATAAAATACTAATACTTAATAATTTTTTTTCTAAAATTCCTGGAATGTTTTTTTACAAAAATGAGATATTTTAATGATGATGGAAGCTACGCATTTTAAAATTTAAAAAGCTTATAAATGCTGTTTTTTTTTTAAATTTCAATGATTCCTAAAATAATTTGAAATTTAAATATATGATTTGTTTGAATTTTTTTTATTTATATTTAAAACGTCGTCTTTATTCAAATGAAAAGCAATGTATATATGATTAATTAAGGTTCTCAAAATATAATCAAATAAACAATAGGAAAATCAATTGTACTGTCTTAAACACAATCCGAATCTAATTTAAAAATTAACGATACATCAATAAAAAATGAGTCGATAGTTTGAATTCGTATGGTTTAAAAGTTATATTTTCCTGAAAATTATTATTTGAAAAATGATATTTAGTTGCAAATATGAGCTGTTGTGAGTTATTTCAAATAGATTTCTAGAAAGCAATATTATTTTTGTTGTGGCAAACATTTTTGTAGCAATAAACATTTTTGTTGTAAAATGCTACTATTTTATGAATTTTTTTAAAAAAACTGGAATGTTTTGAAAAATAAATTAGCTATTTTAGAGAATAAAAACCATGCTCTTTAAAAATTTAATAAGTATAAATATAAGCATAAAAATAAATTTTTTTTAATTAACTCATTCCAGAAAATAATTACAAATTTAAATATATATTTATTATTTTTTTTTACTTATATTCAACGCGTCACCTTTATTCAAACATTTTATAAATTATTATATAAAGTTTTCGAAATTTAACCAAATAAACAATAAGAAAATCAATTATACTGCCTTAAATACAATCCGATTCAAATTTAAAAATTAACAAAATATCAATGAAAAATGAAACAATTGTTCAAATTCATAGGGCTCAAAAAATATATTTTCACAAAAATTTTTTAAAAAAGGATTTTTAGTTATAAATAAAATATTAATTCCTTATTGCATTCTTATTTTTCTAAAAACTAAAATATTTCTTTTTAATGCATATAATTTTTAAACAATTATTTGAATAAAATTCCACCTTGAAAAATGATTTTTTAAAAACTTATTAAAAATAGCATTTAATAAAATTTTTACACTCTATAAATCATGAAATAAATCAATTCCTACATGGTTTTATTTAATGATAAAAGAAATATTTTAAACATTGCATTTTTATATTTCTACTATTCTTTCAACATCTACAAAGAATACTTGATTACAACTAACTTTTGTCCACCTATTTAATACCGAATAAGATTTATCATTTGAATCGTTCACCATTTTATAGTTAAATTTGTAAACGACTCACGAATTCATCCAGTTAAAAGTTGAGTTAAAATGCAAAGATTTAACAACATAGACTTTAAAAGTGTTTGCATGTGGTCGCTAAGTTTCTAAACTAAGTTTGCTTTGCTGAAAAGCCTCACATAGTCTTTAGAGTTTAGAATTATTATTCTAGGGGAAGGTATATTTAAGACTGCCTTAGTAGTTTATCAGGATAAATGAGTTACTTGTACTTTTATTGTACGAATTTGCTTTGGTGAGTCATTAAAAATATTTCGAAGCCAATTATTATATTTTTAAACAGTAACTACTTAATCTTCAAGAAACTATCAACATAAAAAAATCTTTCTCTTTAAAAAATAAAACGGGAGATACTTTTGAATTTTGAAGTTAATATTTATATATATTTTTTTAATGTTGAATAATTTATTGTGTTTTGCTCGAATAAAATCTCAAATAGAAAAAGATATTTTATGAGATGAAACCTAGCTATTTTATAAATAAAAAATTCATTGCTAAAAATATTGTTTAAATATATACATTGTATTGTTAAAAATATAAAATTTTCTGATTTATCGGTTATGTTTTCAGATATTTTGCTATTATGATTCCAATGTTAAATATTATAAAATTCTCTGATTTAGCGGTTATGTTTTTAGATACTTTGCAATTACGATTCCATTGATAAAAATATAAAAGTCTTTGATTTATCGTTTATTTTTTGTATTTAATTTTAGATATTTCAGAGTTACGATTCTTTCGTTAAAAACAAATAATTTGTATGTATATTATAATTGTTTTTAGACATTCTTTAATTACGATTACAGAGTGAGAAATATACAATTTTCAATTTTATCATTTATGTATTTAGATATTTTGCTATTAATAATCCATTGTTAAAAATACGTAATTCTTTGATTAATTATTTATGTTTTCAGATATTTTGCAGTTTCATTATTTGCAAATAAAATGCATGATTCATTTATTTATCATTTGTGTTTTTAGACATTTTGTAATTGCGATTTCATTGCTAAACGTATATAATTCTTTTATCAGTCATTTATGTTTTTGCCTGATATCACGATAAAAAGAGCTTTTCGGATAAATGTTCTCAGTGGCATTTTGGTAAATTTAAGTAAATTAGCTATGGAGTTTATAGATTGTAGAAAGGAAACAAAGGATATGTGTTTATTTCTTCGCCAGAAGGTTACAATAGGCGAAATATCAAAACCCTATCATTCATCTTATGCAATAGCGTTTATACTCATGACGTGTTAATCTTCTGCCGAAAGAGACATTTTCAAAAATTATTCTTCTGAGCTGCCATTTCTCAGGGAATAGAGCATTCACCTTCCTAAAAGCTGAACCGGGTTCGAATCCCAGCGATGGACGGTCGATACGAATTTCACACCAGGCTCGCACAGACCACAGTGCTGACGTAAAATATCCTCAGTGGGAGATGGATCATGGTTAGAGTCCCCTTGCGTCAGGCTAACCGTGGGAGGTTTTAGTGGTTTTCCTCTCCATGTAATGCAAATGTGAGTTAGTTTCATCTTAAAATCCTCCGCGAAGGCAAATTTCTCCCAGTACTTGATCCAGGAGTTTCCTTGACTTTTAAATTGGGTTCAAAATTTCAAGGCTACAGAGTTGAACATTAGTAGTCTTAAACCCCAAAAAATTGGATCGGCTATTCCACGAGGGTTATAAAATAAAATAAAACTATTCTTCTGCTTTAGTGGATTTGCAGGGGTGAAAGAATAGGCCCTAGGTGAGCAGGACCGAACGCATAGTTTCTGGGTGGTGGCTGGTGGTTTCGCTGCCCGATGGGCCTGGGCCCTTTGGACCCCTGGAGTGCTGGGTGTACGAGGGACGTGAGGCTAACTAAAATCCGGAAACCCACTTGGTGGATCAGCTGGCCACCTGCAGTGATCAAAATTACTGTTTGACTGTTTATAACAAAAGAAACTTAAAAACCATCTTCCACACTAAAAATATTCAAAAATTTAAATTTAGTACCTTCAACCGTTGAAGTCTTTGAAATTTCAAGAGTCAACAAATAAATTTTAGTCAAATTAGACTTTGATAAGAAATTCCCCTAAGAAATCTTACGTTCTTAAAGCGTGGAGCTTCTCTGAAACTCCTTCCACCAAATTTTTAAAATTGTGATTCCCGTTCTTTATAAACATAATTCCTTAATTTAACAATATATTTTTAACAAATACCATCATACTTTTATCATTTTAAAATGATCTAACTAGTTTTTATCAATACCTTCAAATATTAAGAATCCTAATCCTCATCACCCCGAAAATCCCAGTTTTTGAGTCTATTAAAATTTCAGTTAATTCATATTCTGAAATTCTATACATCGCTGAAATTCATTCATGTAAAATAATCCTTCTAAATCTTATATTGAAAAAAAAAATTCCATTTCAATGCAGATATGAAGGTTCTTTAAATATTTTCCAATAGAGGTCGCTGTAATCCTTAAATTTTTCTCAATAACCCCCACAAGCTCTTTGTGCTCCATAGTGAATGAAATAAAAAGGAATTCCTTCCTTCCTACCAGAGTCATTAGATTACCCTCATAAATTGGGTGGGGACCCGAATAGAAAAGGGTTTCGTTATTAAATATAAATTAGCCCCCTATGAATCATTCTGAATTTTTATTTTTGCTATTTATTAAGGTAATAAAGATGAGAACATTGAATATGTTCAGAAGAAAATAAACAGTGATTTACTTATTTCTGTTTTTATAAGAGAGCTGTTTACAGATTCTAATCTTACATCAAGATTAAAATGAATTACATGTAGTGATTTTTAAAGCTATTCTAATAATGTATTGTAATCATAATCAAAATAGTATATCGAAGATTTCTAATATTCTATGCGTTTTATTCTATGCATATATTTTCTAACATTTATTTTCCAATTTAAATCAGAATAATTTTTCTTATTTCTGTATTTAGTAAAGAGCTGTTTACAGATATTAATGTGTCATTAAGGTTAAAATGGATAACTTTCTGGGATTTTAAGTTATTTTGATAAAATATTGTAATCTGAATCAGAAAAGTATATAAAATATTCCTAATATTCGATATTTTTCGATACATATTTTTTTCCATACTTGATTACTAATTTATATCACAATAAAAAAAACAGATACTTGCTTATTTCGTTATTTATTATTGAACTGTTTCCAGATTCTAATCTTACATTAAGATTAAAACGGACTACTTGTAAAGATTTTTAATGTTTTTGATAAAGTATAGTAATTAAAAATTATCCTCTTAATACGTAGCTTATCATTACTCAAAATTAAATAAACAAAAAAAATCAAAATTAACTTATACACTGTAAAAAAATAACTGTAAATTAAAGTAACTGCATGAACTGTAAAAAACAATAACTGCACAGAAAAAAAAGATTTTTTACTGAAAAAATATTTTAAAGATAAATGCAAATTTTTTTATGTTTTTAACCGTTACCCGCGCGTTGTAAAAATTCGAGTTATTTTTTTTACTAACTTTCTCCATATATATTAGACGGTTTAAAACTGTTTCATAAAACTTTTTTCTGTGTTTCCCCCTAATCCTAACCGGATTAAAACCAATTCAAAATCTAATTTTTGACATGCAATTTTACCATAAATTAAATCATAAGACAACTATTTTTAAAAATAATTTTATGATTATTTTCTAGACTTTTTTATTAATTTATATTTAAAATTATTTTATGGTTTTGAACATAGTGTAAATGAAATTATGATTCGACTTCATTACCGGAATCGATACTCTACCTGATAAACCTCTGCCTTTAAAAATAATTTTTCCGTAACCTAAATTGCCAGATATTTTAATAAGAGAGGGCCATTATAGTTTTAAACCATTTTAAAATAAAGGCAAATTAAGATTATTCTTCATAACGAAGAACTGGATCTGCCGTGGTTCAGGTTTAAACAGCGAGCCCTCTAATGAGGAGACCCGGGTATCGAATCCCGGCGTCATGCAAATTCTACTTCCGGCACGCACCGGCCACATTGCGGACTTAGTTATTTCATTACGTTTTTCGTTTTTAAAATAACAATTTTTTTTAAATAAAATAACATAACTTTTTTTGTTGTTGTTGTTTTTAAGTAATGGATCTTATCTGCTTTAAAAACAGGAGTCAGTTTTTAAATAACAACACTTTTCTACGAAATAAACTGCTTTGTAAAGGCACACCAACTGACAGCTTTTTTTTCTGTAAATGTAACAGTATTTTTTCCACAGTGTAGAATATCTCAAATTCCAAACCTAGTTTTACACCCGAAACCGTAATGAAGGCCCGTAAATGGAGTTTGTCTCCCTCCACTCAATTTAATAGTTGAAATAATATTCTTAAATATTTTATTTTATGGTGAAAAAAAATGATAGTTTTACAGCATAATTTAATTTCAGAATTTAATGATGATTGAATGAATATCATTTAATTTTCCGCTGACGTTAACGGCACCAGTGAAATTCCAACGAAATTATCAGATTTAAAATTTTGAAAGATTGATGAAAATTCACCACTGATAAGTATTGAAAATTACCCAAACTTACTCGCCCAAGAAGTTCTTAATAATGAAATTCTTTCTAAAAAGTTTAAAAAAAAACACATTTAAAAAAACAACAGTTTTTAACATATATGTTCCCGTGTAATATGCAATGGCACTAAAATGACATAGTTTTTAAACATGTCATTTTGACAATGACCGCATTTAATACATATTTTATTATAATGCTAGGAATCAAATGGATTTTCCGAATTGAAACTATTAGGGGGACCGGAAAGTATTGTCGTTTCAGTGCATTTGATATTTAATTCAAGATTTTATTTTTAATTAATAATGTAACCATCGTTATCAACAAACTTTCAATGCCGTAACGAAAATTAAACGTAATGGACCGAGAAAAAAATGAATTGGTTTTTAAGATTAACGAATATTTAATGCGCCGAAACCACATTACTTTACGTTCCCCCTAATAATATCAACATAAAGAGAAAATTATTGAAATGACATAAACCACTTTATTTGTGGATGGAGTTTAAATGTTGTTAAGGACAAAAGACTAAGTATGGTTATTGATAATTCTAAACCATACTTTAATATTCTAGACTTTAAAAAAAGATGATTAAAATAATATAAAACCTCTCTATGTGTGTGTGGTGATGAAATGCTGTTGCGGTAAAAAATGGTTAATGATTATTTTAAAACTTGCTTTAATTCTCCAGACTGATTGATGATTAAAATAACATAAAATCTATCTTTTTGTGTGTGGAATTAAAATGTTGTTACAGAAAAATGGTTTTTGATTGATTACCTTATTTTGATACTCTAAATTTTTAAGAAAATAATTGTTAAAAATTTTGGAGGCTCTTTTTTTAATTTACACAGTATTTTTTAATTCATTATTTGCGCGTAATATTGAAATATATATGAAGAACAGTCCTTGCGGAAAACCTTTCACATTGCAAATCAGTTTTGTGTAATTTAAATACTGTCTTAATATATTTTTTTTATTTAAATTACATCTCAGCTTTTGCTCCAAAAATAACCGGCGTTTAAATTATTTTAAATATTTATTCCATTTTTTTCAATGCAAAACATGCTTGAAATACCACAAATTAAATTGTGCTAAGAAATTAGTCCGTAAACTTAATCTAAACAAAACTTAAATGCTTTTACAAAAACTATTCATCTGAAATAATGATTTATTTAGCTTGAAAACAATGCAATTAATCCTGCAATGTGTTTGAAACAATTCTTTAATGAATATGAAATTTGAATGAATTATTTCATAAAAATGTAGCCCAGTTAGAAATAAAACTTGTAAAAACCGTATCCTGTAAAATATTTAGCAGCTAATTGTGTTTATTTTTTCAAGAAATGAAAGAAAAAAATTATTAAGAATTCCCGGTACTTCATTATTTTTACGAAAATGTCTTCTCAAAATTTTTCTGAAAAAATTTCAAAGGGAATAGTTTATATTTTTAAATAAAAAATTTTTAAAATATTTCTTTGTTCAAACATTTCAAACTGTTTCATTTTTACTTATTAATTATGCATAAATTTCACTCCAAAACCGTTCTTTTTTTTGACAAAAACTCTCTTTTGCATGCTAACCAACACCAAATCCAATATTCTAAGTTTATGGGCTATTCCATGGTAACTTACGTTACATTCACATAAACTTTATTGTATTGAGAGCTTAGAAGCAAACAAATAATATGAATACACATATTAAAATAAAGTGATTTCTTAAAATTACAATCAAAACCAAAAGGAATCTAATTAAAATAATTATTATTTTTCAATTTAAACAGTGTAAAAGCCTGAAATTAGTGTGGTAACTTACGTTACCGAAAAAGGAATGGCATAAATTTGCAATATACTTGAAGGCAAAATTCTGTTCTTATACAAAAGTTTCATGATTAAGATTATATGTATCATTTTTCTGACATGTTTAAATATTTCTTATGCCTAGATTTAAGATTTTATTTCAAAAGTTAAATTAAATATAATTTTTTAAGTGGGTAACTTACGTTACAGTAACTTACGTTACGAAATTCCCTTTGTATCAAACTTTTATCAAATAATGTACAAATGCAAATTAAGTTATTTAAACAGTATAGTGCAAGGGAGAAAAAGTGTACATGAAGTAAATTCAGATACTTTTGATTCACACATAACTGCAAACTTATTAAGTCCTCTGTTATTAACTAGTACAGGGGGCTCAATTCTTTTCACCATGCTTTCTTTCTGGTAGAATATTTCATCTCTTTTTTCTGGCCATTTACAATAGATTCCCACAGCAGCCATTACATTGACTTTAAATTCTTGCTCTGCAACAGACATTACCACACCAGGATATAACATGTCCTCCTATCTAACCATATATCAACCCCCAGCATTTATCTTGGATTCATCATTTTCTTTTTCAACATCTTTCACTAAAAAAAACTCTTCTGGTATGCCTTCTTGTACTCTTAAATGGTGGATCTGCTTAATGTTTTTAATCTGTGGAGATTTTGAGAATAGACTAGACACTCCACTCATCTGTTCTAGAGACTCGCACTCAGCTGTTTTTTCTAAACATAAAATAAATTTCTAAAGAATTTCGTAAGATGGAACATTATAAATTTTGCTGAAGGCTTCCTTAGTCAATCCGAACTTTTCATGATGCTTACAAACACAAACATTGCCTGGAAGTTTGCTACTAAGCAAGACATGCTTTGGACGGAGCTCAAAGAATTTAGTTTTTCCAATTTTGCATTCTGGATTTTCTTCCATAAACATTTGGTGCATTTCTCGAACTGAATGATGAAGATGCCGTGCTTGTACTTTCTTTTTGCTACCATTAGCATCTCTAATTATAACTACATCCTTAACTCCCGGTGCCTGTCGAAAGATTTCGTTCAACTTTGAAAACATATGAATGCCAACACCCAAATTAATAACTTAAAGCAAAGAGTTTCATTAAAATTAATATCTTAAGGCAGTGATAATTTATTTAAACTTTGGTATTGTAACTGGATACATCTTATTTAGTTTGTATGCCAATTTTCAAGAGGAATAAACTCATTTCACATTGGTAACTTACATTGCATGCATGTCAGTAACTTACGTTACACATATTGAATGGGGCACAAAACAATAAATAAGTAATATTTGAAAAGAAAACTATTGCTGCTTATTTAGTGTTAGCCTCTAAGGAAGAAAAAATATTATTCTTACTTTTGTATCACTTGTTCTTTTTTACACACAAAAACTTTTTCTAGTTTTTGGTAACTTACGTTACATGCATTAATGTTTAGTTGAAATTTATATAATTAAGTGAATTTAACAACAAAAACTTATTTTAACACTGCACAATATTTCTATTAAGTGTAATAAACAATATTTATTCTTTGGAACATTTTGAAATTAAAATAATGTTAACTTACTGATTTTCAAAAACTGACCATGTTCTTCACCCAAATCAGAACAAGTAAATGCCAATGTTCAATGGGTTACCAACACTAAAAAACTAAATTCTCAAAAAAAATAATTATAAATTATCAAACTTCAAACCTTTCTAATTCAGAAAACATCCAAAATGATAACATTATTCTTATTTGAATTTTCCAAAGCTTTTCCCCTTTTTCATGGAATTTCCCTTATTCTTTTTACACCGTGGAATTAAGAGCAGAAAGAAAGAACGCCAACTTCTCTGATTGTTTTCTTTTCTTTCCACAATAATACGGCCAAACTCAACCGCAGTCAAATCCCAAACCCTATTTAGGTAAAATGGGAAAAAATAAAACTTGAAAAGAAACAATATCGATAAAAATAGCGATAGAAAACAATTTTACATGCATTTAAGTAATTGCGCTTGCGCTTTTCACCGAGAGCATTGCGTTTTATGTCTTTAACCGCTATTTCGTGTAAGGTAAATTTTACTTTTTGTTGTATTTGATCGCAAAACTACCATTATTACTAGACGAAATTTATTTAATTAGGTAGAAATATTTCTTTAGCCCTAGCCTTTAACTTACTCAAATCTTGTCGTTTTTTCTTTATTTTTTTTCAGAGTAGAATTATTTGTCCAGACAAAAAAAAATATATTTTTGCATGTAATTGGTCTCTTAGGTTCTATGATAAGTTGGATATCCTGTTGTTCTTGGGTAGGTAATTTAAGAAGGAATAATATTTTTTTCCTTAAATGGTCGAATAAGAAAATTCCTTTGTTTACCCCTAGAGCAATTGCTTTTAAAAGGGGGATGTGCTTATTATCTCGCAATATTCTTTCAAATAATTCTCAAGATTTCTTTCGAATCTTTTTATTTGTAATGATATTTAATGTTTCTTGCTTATAGAACATATCTTATTAATATGGAAAGTTAATTTGACTTTTGGAGTTTCCAATAAAGAAAAGATACTGCTTGAGTAGTCAATTGAGCAATTAAAATATTTGAGTTTTAAATGGCAGGCCAATTTAAAAGGTATATTCTTAAATTATGTTGAAATTTTATATTTTAAAAAAAATAATGAGATCCCGTTAAAATTATTCTAAGCGTTTTGTATGTGGAATCGATAGATTTTGATTGAAATAAGAATCACAGAAAATGTGCATTCAAGGAGAAAGAACCGTGGTGGCTCAGGGAACGGAGTGATCTCCTCCCAATGAAGTGACCAGTACTCAAAGGCCAGTGATGGCTACTCGATACGAGTTCCGCATCCAAATGACACTGACATTACTGACGTAAAATATCTTCAGTGGTAGGGTCCCCTTGTCGTCAGGCTAACAGTGGAAGGGTTTTGTAGTTTTCCTCATAATGTAAAGCAAATATGAGCTAGTTTCATCAAAAAAAAGTCCTCCGCGTAGGTAAATTTCCCACAATACTTAATCCTGGAGTTATCTTACACTCTGGATTGAGTTCAAAATTGCAAGGCTACAGAGTTGAGCATTGGTAATCTTAGCAGTAATAATATACATGGAGAAAAAAAAGTCGGGTAAAATAACCGTAGTGATATTTCTTGTAAAAAAGGTAATTCTGGTAATAAAAACCAAAATATACGGAATTATAACGATTCATTTCCTAATTTTTCCGTTTACGGTTTACCGGAAGTTCTTGTTTTCAAAATCATAACTCTTATTATCACACAATACGTAACTGAAAAGTAAATGTAACTTTATAAATTATTTTAATGGCATGCTGTAAGATATCATGATCAAGTTTTCACATTTTACTACATTTACCCAAAATTTAATCACATATTAAAAATATTTTATTGCTAATTTTACCAAAATCATTATTACAAAAGGGCGTTAGTAAAGATGACTGAGCTTTTTGGTGTTCAAATAGGGCCAGGAATACCATAAATTTTACCTGGTAGTTTTGACCATATATTTTTTTTCTCTGTGAAGGAAGCAAAAGTAGAAGACATACATGATTGTAAAGCACATAATAACGGAGAATTGTCCTAAAAAAATATTTGAAAAAATGATTGATTTTGACATGCAATGCTAAAAAGTAAATAGTATGGAAAAATGCTCAGATGAAGTATGAGAAAACTATAGATTAACTCATAGAGTAACTATTAGAGAGTTCACATATGGGATTAGAAAAAGGAATGATAACGAGGAATTATAATTTACTTGTTAAGAAACAAAAATTATATACAGGATGAAAAAAGCAACAAATCTTTATATTCTGCTCAATTTATTCTAAAAGAAACTACTCCTTATCCTTTTAAAACATTCGAATCTTCAAAATTCAATATTAATGCTTGCTTTCTTGCTTCAACTTACTTTCTCCAAATTCTTAAATTTTTACTCTTGCGCTTTCTATATTTTTTTTTCATTTTTTTTCCTTGAAATTAAATCGTACATCAATTTTTAAAAACAATTGATTTTCATTTTGAAAAAGAACTTAATTGATAGCTTCGTTCATGATGCATTTGCACAATGAATTTTAAATTCCGAAACATCGCCGCATTTCTGTCCAGAAACCGCTTGTTTACGATCTTTTATTCACCAGTGAATGCGAAAAACATGTCAGTTCTTGAACTTATCCGTGGCCTGCATGCTAAAACCCTTCACCTTCCACCATATTTTCTGCGCCAACACCACCCCGGACACGTACTTTCTCGTGCCTGGTATACCAGTGATCCGAATTTGCATCTAGTTATAGAAATTTTCTTCTCTAGTTCCCAGAAAACGAAGTAGAAATAAAATGAACAATAAAAAAAGGTAACTTATCTGGCTGTCTTCTTGTAAGGAAAAAAAAAAGATATAAAGCTCATTCTATTAGGCCAGACCCCGTTAAAAAATGCGAAAATATCTGCAGGAAATTCTGATATCATTAATCCAAAGTAGAGAGCGTTTTATTAGCCAACCGAACGTAAAACTGCTTAAAGCCCCAAAATGGCGTTGAATTCTAATCGGCGTTTAAGATTAAATTTTGAGGAAAGGACGAAAGAAAAAAAATTCTCCTTCTATCGCTCTCCAGCGAACTTTTTCTTTTTCCAATGGTTAAAGTTGGGTTGAGGGGTCTAGCTCCTGACTTAGCTGTATCGCTTTGTTCCCCAAGAAAGTAGACAATAAAACGGAGAAATGAAACTGATAAGAAGTTTTTAAAGCCATTACGCGCGGACGTGATAGGTTGTTCCAAACCGGGACTTTAGGGGACAGGTTTTTAACCTCGGCTGGACCGGCGGAATAGTTCCAAGAAGGTTTTTATTATTATCGCTGTGTGCGTTTGCCCTTATGCAAATATGATCTATGAAACAATGCATTTACAAGAATGGGGATTTAAATTTTTATTCCACTGAATAGGAAATTCGGCCCATAATGCGCCAATACGTGAGCTTGAATTAATGCGGAATTCCTATTCTGTGTGCTTTACTGAAAGATTGCTTTGGATGGCGAGATGGGGAATGTTAGCAAAGCGATTTGCTTTTGCTTTTGTTTTTATTGGAAAACTTCATTACAGGACGCAGTCATGTTGCATTCGCCACCCAATTCTGAGTGTAGTTTTATGTTTTCTCAGAAACGTGCTCCTCTTTCAGACTATTATATGAAATTTATTTCGCCATTTATTTTTGACTGAGGTTGTTTCGATAGTTATGTTTATTCAGAAGAAGAAAAGGCATAATACTTTGGTGAAATTTCTATTTGAGATAAAGAACTACCGGGAGATATGTTTTATTATGAAGTAAATTTTATTTCCTAAATGGTATATTTAATCACGCTGCATATTATATAGCTTATTAAGCAAGTACACTAGGAACTGGCTGTTGCTTTCTCGAATAAGAGAAAAAAATTAAATTAGCGCTTTGAAAATATAGGATGTGTTCCTTGTGACTGCCTTATATATACACTTTTGAAATCATTGTAAGTGAAAAAAATGCACACACAAAAAGTATGAGCAAAAGGAGAATCAACTTTCGACTGACTGATAAAATGGATTATAAATTGTGTTGTTTGCTTTATTCATATAATGCGAATTATAGTTTGATAGAAAAATATGATAAAAAAATAGTGCGTAGAGTCCCTCCGCGCGGAAGAAGTTAAACTTCGCAACCTGCGACGTTAATTGTAGAAGAATCAGCAGTCGTAGAAGGATCACTAGTTCTATTCAACGACTCTTTTCCTGCTCCCCTCGCTTCCGTGCTCTGTAAACACGGTAATATTGTGCATTTTTCCCTCCTGGACCTCTTGAACCAGTGGAAGTGCTTGTGGTTGCCTCATCGTCTCGCCCTGGAAAATTAATTTTATTAATAATGCGTCATAATGTAATTTCAGAAGAGAAAACCTAACAATCAACTGATATTCACAAGAGACGTACCTTGACATAACCTTAAATCCGTCGCATTGTCCGTGGGATTGTTTTCACTCATGTTTTACAATTGTTATCCACTAAATTTGAAAATAAAAAATACTACCCCATTAAATTATATGTGTATCAAAACAAACTAAAAAAATATTTGCAGAAAAACAATACTTTTATGACTTTTATTATTTTTATACTAGTGAGAACCAAAACAATATGGAAATGAATGAGGGAAAACTGGATCCTACCACGTGATTTCCCGACCAATAAAAACGTAGAGTTAAGCGTTTAACGCAACCTTGTTGGAAGTCGCATAAGAAGTATAACTTCAATAATTTAATTGGCTAATGGCGTAACCACTTTTGGAAGATTATCGCTTTTTAATATTTTTTAATATCAAGACTTTAACATTTTGTTACGTAGGGTAACAAATAATAGACTATGAGCGATGGTGCAAGGGATAGCTCGTTGACCTTCCAATGAGGTGAACCGGGTTCGAATCCCAGCTATGGCTGGTAGATACGAATTCCGCATCCGGCTTGTATCGACCACAGTGGTGACATGAAATATCCTCAGTAGTAGACAGATCATGGGTTAGAGTCCCCTTGCCGTCAGGCTAACCGTAGGAGGTTCTCATGGCCTTGGGATGACTTGGGAAACATCTCTGACGATGATCCGAAGACATGCCATCACAAGTTTTATCCTCTCCAGAGGAAATGACTCACCCTCTTTGGTAGCCGAACGACTTGCACGCGAGATCCAGTATTTAACGATAGAACAGTTTAATGGGGACCGAAACCGCACACCATCAGTCTCCACGCAGGCAGATCAAAGTGGTCACTACATTGACCACAGCCAGTGATGCTTAACTTCGGTGTGCTTCGACGGTGGGAGCTTGTTCTTTAAAATTTGTCCACTGGCCTCCACATATAAATAAAGATGAAAGTTTTTAAAGCATTTAAAAAAAGTACCAGTAAAGTATTTAAAAAAAAAACGTATTTCTTGTACCATTTTTTCCATACACTATAATTAGCTATCACTGAATTGAATTAAGCTGCAAAAAAAATTAAAAGTACTTTTGAGTAAAGAAGTGTTTTTAAATGAGATTTTGAAAGTTATATAGTTTTTTTAAACCGTTGAGTTATTGGTTTTCACAAAATTTAATAACATATATCTTTCCCATAAAATCATTTCTTCAAGAAGTAAATAAATAAGGAAAGAACTTATACAATCATTATTAAGTAACATTGAAACTCCTCTTAATTTAATATAATAAATCATGAAATTGCTTTAAAAAAATTTAAAATAATCAAACTTTGATTATTTTTTAAGTTTTATTTTAAACTTTCCGTAATAATATGAACTTAGCGCTTTTTTCGATAAATTTAAAACTCCATAAGGAAAACAAACATAAAAACAGATAGTTATAATTTAAGATTATCTCACCGTAATATCATGCAATTTGTGGTCAAACCGCTGCTTGTTTACGAAACAACTCACGCGAGAAGACCATATTAACTTACTTCGTGTTTACTTGAAGTGTTATTTTATGCATATGTCTCAGGAGTTGCAATTCAAGCGGATTTAGTTATGCAAGAAGTAACAAATCTAAACTCGAACACAAGACAAAGGGACAATGCAATTAACTTAGGCGGGAAAAAAATCAATCAAAATATCATATTTTTTTTCAAATTAAATTGTGATTTTATTTTCAAAATACAGAAGTTAGTCTAGAAACTAATTTTACGAATTTACTTCATGAAATCTACAGTATTTAGTTTTAAATATTATCTTTTATGACAGACATTTTTTTAAATGGTACCATTGCTAATAGAATGATGCTGCTACTTGTTCTGAAAAAGGCAATGGAGTTTTCAATTTTCAAGTGAAAGTGTCATTTAAATCTTGAATTGTATTTTAACGAAGCAAATAACATTTAAAAAAATAATTACTTTCATTTAAATGGTGAAATTTATTTTTTTAGACATCAATGCTTTTGACAAAATCCTTGCTTAAAAGAATACCATTGTCTAAAGGATGTATACTTTAACGTTGAGGAGCTTTAACTTTGTCTATAAATGGCGGGTGACATGACAGATTAAGGGACAAAGATAGAATATGTTTTAAACGTTAAAAATAAATATTTATAAATTCTTACTACGCATTTGAATCACAAAAATACATATTTAGAACATCGATATTTAACTGGCAATTCCAAAACTGAAAATTTAGAAAAACATTGTTAAGCTGATTAAGCTAATATTTTCTTCACAAATCATTCTTTGAAATGTTGTCGACATATTCTCTGAAGTTGAACTCTAGTTTTTCTTAAAAATTTCGATCAAAATCTTAATCTTCTTGCAAATAAAATTCTACATTTTAAGAAATCATTATTTCCTAAAAAAAAAAAAGTTACCCGTTGACATTTCACCTCAAACTTTGCAGTAAGCTGCAATTTTGCCTGAAAATTTATAATTTATTCTGTATCGATTTCAGACATTACAACAAACAGTATAGTAAATAATTTTAACAATTTAGACATTAAATTGCTCTACAAAAACCATTACTTAAAAGGTGCCGAAACACTTTAAAATTAAACTGTAACTTTACATTAAAATATGCATTAAAATCTCATGATGTAAGTAAAATTGTGTCTGGACTTAAAACTTTACAAGGAACACTTTAGATTTTTCACAATATTACAAAGTATTTTTGGCGGCATTATTTTCTTCTTCAAAGTTCATTATTTAATAATGTCCTACAAATTGTTTGCTCATGAAGAAATTTGATTAATAATGTAATAAAAGAAGCATGTAAATTGCGTGCCAGAGTTAAAACGTGATGTAGAAAATTGTCTTTCTGGGAGCCAAATGCAAGGAGGTGCTAAAGTTTCATTCTGAGCTGTTGAAAGGTAGTGCAGCGCATTAATAAATGATCGTTTATGAGACTGTTAAAGAGGAAAATAAGCGTATGTTGTAATAACGTGCATAAATTTTTACAGTAGCCATTGTAAAGATTTAAGTATTTCTTTTTTCCTGTTATAATTTTTTTGTTATCTTTAGCACTATAATAGCCGAGTGCTGTTACAATGAGCTTAATTTTTTATAGTAACCATTATGAAGATTTAAATATTTATTTTTCTCAGATGTATTTTTTTTAAATTCTTTATTATTATTTATTAGCGCTATTATTACATAAAATATTTATAGCGCTATATTATTATAAAATTATTTATAGCGCTATATTATTACAAAATTATTTATTATTATTTGTTAGCGTTATTATTATATAAAATATTTATAGCGCTATATTATTATAAAATTATCTATTATTATTTATTATTTAAAATTATTCGTTATTATTTATTAGCGCATGTTGTGACAATGAGCATAAATTCTTATGGTAGCCATTCTTTGGATTTAAATATTTATTTTTCTCACCTATGCGCTTTTTCAGTTATTATTTGTTAACCAATTATTTGTTAACTAGTTCTAATAAATTGTTTGAGCAGCAATTGGGAGGACTTAAATATTTCTTTTTCAAAGTAACAACTTTTTTGTTATAATTTATTTAAGTATAATAAGCATGTGTTGTTATAATGCGTGAAATCTTATGGTAGCCACTGTAATGATTTGAATATTTCTTTTTCCCTGTTACGATTTTTCTGTTGATATTTATTAAATTATAATAAGCGTCTGTTGTTAAAGCTAGAATAAATTCTGTGATATATTTATTTGTATATATTTATTGTATATATTTGATTAGATTAAGTCAATATAATTGAAAAATAGTATAGTTATCATTTTAACAGTTTATAGTTATAAATCATTGCAAAACCCTGCTGTCTTTTTCTGCTTTAAAGGTAAAATCTTCCAAATATGAATCAATTCCAAGCAATAATTTTTCAAATTTGCACTTATTTGAAAGTATTTAGATCTTAGAGTAACATTTATTCCCCTTACCTGAATATGAAATCATCCTGAATATGAAAGAACAAAAAAATTCAAAAAACGTATTTTACGCATTTTGTTTTTAGTAGAAATATAATGCCGTTAATGTAACAGAATATTATTAGCAACTATGAGACGGTTTCTAATTATTAAAAAAGTAGTACCAAGATATATTTTTGCTTGTAATTAGAGGGTCAGAAAAAATAAAAAAGTAAATTTCAATTCACCTATTATTAAACTACATTCTTAATAAAGAGCAACGCAAGAAAAGTTATATTACGATGTGAAGTTCTTAGAAAAAAAACATTTTAGTGTTCTTATGCATCTCTGAAATATTAAAGTACGAAATCGCTTGATTATTTTAACAAAAAAATGGATTAAATGAAGTACTTTAAACTTCTTTATCCATTCTTACAATAATTTAAGTGTTTAAGTACCGTATATCTCGGTTTATAAGTCGACTCGGTGTAGAAGTTGCCGTGTCACTAATCGAATAGTGGCGCCGAACCCGTCGTCGCCACTATTTCGACTAGTGAAGAAATCAGTAACAATACCATTGGAGATACTGTGCTCGTTGAAGTTATTCATTCGAAACTTTGAGATCGTAGCATAGCGGATATTTCTATGCCAATAGATATATGTATATATTTGCTGTTCTTGGTTCTTTAGGATGCCAAAACGCAAGAATTTAACAATTTTTAATCATTTTGAGAAAAAAACATGACCTGAAATTAGTGAGGTGACAGCATCTCGTATCAATGTAAGTTTTTCTATTGAACAGAAATGTGATACTTCCGTTAAAGAAAACGTTTCTAGCATAACAAAATCTAATGAATGTGAAAGTGGCCCTCAAAGTTTTCCTTCCCACCCATATGACTGGACTTCTTTCAGAAGATATTACATGCGAGAAGATATTACACTATGTTCTTAAACTTAAAAAATCAAATCAAAATTTAACTAAACAATGCTGTCTAAATAAAAAGTCAAAATTGTTAGCTGTCTAAATTAGGGAAATAATAGTGCTTTATTACATACTCGAATTTCTTTTAGTAATTTCAGAAAATTATGAACACCCCCCTTGAAAAAATTCTGCGTACGCCACTGACTGTCACAATGGGCATAAATCGACAATTCACAAGTTAATTATTATTCCTATGGGCGTCATGCGTCAAACGATAGTAGAAGCTTCACAAAGTGTGGATTCAAATGTTATTGCAAAATATTAAAAAAAAATATGGAATTTCGAATTCTTCGGATGAGAGTGCAGACGATTTATTGAGGGATTCAGTAGATGAGGGTGAAGTAGAAATACACAGCAGAGTGGGATCCGTATGACACTCCTAACGATATTAAATCCGACAATGATGATTCGAACTTTTTAAATCTGTTGCTTTTTGGTAAGTTTTAAAAGTTTTTATTCCGTTGTATTTTTTTTAAAATGCTCTTGAATAAATTATCGTAACTTTTCCTATTTTCAATGATTTTCTTGACGTAATTTAAGGTATTGTTTCTAAAAAAAGCCTTTGTTCGTAAAGGAAATGATTGGAAAGGTAAAATTAGTTGCGTATAATATTTAAATATAATTTTTGCACACAATTTTTGAAAGGATTTAGTTGTAAAGATTAAATGATACAGAGTCTATCCCATTGTTGTGATGCATCGATATTTCATGATCAACGAATGTCTAACTTTATTACCGGAGTATAAGTTGACCCGTAAAATATTGCGGGTTTGAAAAATTGACTTACGCACTGGTGCATGTGGTATTTTCTTATATTTTTGTAAAAACTTCTCGTAACGGTACTTATATTTATTATACGCAAAATATAGGATTGTCCGAAGAATATAATATACGCCACACCACTAGTTTTTTTTTATGAATTTACTGTTCAAGATAATATAAGTTCCAAAACTCAAAAAAAGTTATTATAGCGTTTCTATTTTCTTAATTTTTAATAGAAAAGTATTTTGAAATAAATATGTTGATCATATATCATATATATCAGTATATCTCCTAATTAGCATAGTAGTTAACATTATTTTTCCCACCTTCTGAGAAGTACTCGATCAGTCATGTAAATAGATTTTTAAATAAAAAAAAACTGAAATACTTTTACAATCTCTCATTTGTTAATCTGCTTTCGTAATAGGAAACAGTTCATAACAGGCAATAAAGGAAAATATTGAAGCGACCCTAGCGGCGTATGGCAAAATTTCCGGGTATAGATTCGTAGGTAGTTGTAAAGGTATGGGTTCTTGATGATGTGCCCTAACTCCCCCGGAAGTTTGTTTCAATATTTACGCTAACCCTTGTTATAAATAACGTTTTTGTACATTTCGACCAAAAATAGGTTAAAATTTCTTCAAAAAAAACTTATTTTAGAGGGAAAAACTGATTGCAGATTTAAAATCAGCGATACGGAAGTATCTAAGATTTGTTAAGAAAAATATCATTCCACAGTAAAAAAATTGTTTTCAATGATATTTTAATCCCACCAATACAGTTATACACACAAGTAGTTGACCTGGATAATATCTATTTAAATATATTGAACTACAAAAATTTTATTTTTTAAATTTTTTCCGAAGCATTTAAGTTAATCTGCTATTAAAAAAAAATGGTTTCCTCATCCCTTTATTTATTACTTTTTCATCCCCTTATTTTTCCCTGAAATTAATTTTTTTTTAGTCATACACGGAAAAAAATGCTTTTAAACATATATGAAACCAAAATTAATCTTTAGATACTTTTTGAACCAAAACGAAACATAAATACATTTTACTGAAGCCCCATAATTACATATAGTGCATAATATATAAATACATACAGTTAGCTACTTATGGTGACAATTCACTACATTTCACGCAATCTGTATATTTCTGGCGATCGTAAAGTCCTATTTCTTCACATTAAAAATTAAGCTTCAAAAAAGAATATTAAAACACATATTAAATTTGTGTTTCCTTTTCGTCCATCCAGAAAAACATCTTAAGGAATAAAAAGGAACATTTAGACACATTTTACTTATGAATATTCATGTGTCTCAGAGATAATTCTTCACATAAGGTATACCTAATGAGATTATTAAATCATCCCATTCTTTTTAAATGAGCTTTTTCCATAAAGAGATCAAAAGAAAATCTAAATTTCATTTTGCAGTCCTCCGTCTTTCTTTTTCCAACAAAGCTTTTATTTATTAATGCCAGCAGCACAGAACAGAATCAAAAAACGACACAATCTTTATTATTGAATATAACACTTCGCCTTACTATGGCCCATTTAATTTTGTGTTGTAGTGGGTTTTATGCTCTTACCCCCTAATGCCATTACTGCCAAGCGATCTTGCGAATAAATTTAGAATCATCTTTTGGCAACATCTTTCGTCTCACACCATTATGCATACGAGTTGCTTCGGCCTCCATTATTGCACGCACGATAAGATGGCAGCGCGGGAGTTAAAACTCTTTTAAAATTCATTTTCCATTGCCTCTTCCCATGCGAATCATAATCCGAGGCACATTCCTTGACAAAGTGCAGCGAGCTTCATTGTAAGGCTGCAAATGAATTCGCCACTATCTAGAAGAATGGAGTTGAGATGTATCGCCAGCCAATTCAAGGCTTGAAGATAAGCATTTGCCATTATATCTAAAGAAATCAGGCTTTCGTTTTCTCGTCTGCCTAATTTTTGACTCAACAAGGCGTTGTCAATGGTGATGAAAATGCTTTTAATCATTAGTTTTGGCTGAATATAAATTGAAACGCGTTGCGGAAACAGAAGTAATGTTGGTTTAATTCAAACTGAAAGTTAATTGCTTAGTTTTATTTAAAAGGATACTTTCGGTAAATTACTTTTTGATAGAAAATAAAGAAGGCGTAATAATAGTTTATATATTGTATCATTTATATATACCTTACAAAATTTCATAGAACAAAGAAGCGTGCTGTGTTCGAGACACATTATAATTTTTCAAACATATGGCCTTTCTCAAAGTGGTAATAAAACTTTGATAAAACATATGACTACATTTTAATTATTTTGTAATACAAAAGCTCAACTATTTTTGCATTTAAATTAGAATTGTATACAAAACTGTTTAACCGGTATCTGTAAATCGCAAACTACATAGGCATTTTTTGAATAAGAAGTAGCAGTGATGCATATATTAACTAAGTTTTTGGATAAAAAGGAATTTTTGAGAAGTACATTGAATGCTTTTTCTTTTAAAAAATTTCGTTTTATACCCTCTTTATTTACGGCGAAAAATTATAATAGAAATTTCAAAATTTTAAAATGGTGAAACTTCCACGCTTCTTAATTTGAATAGTTTCATTAATTATTTATTAAACCTTAATATAAGAACCCCGGTGGCTCAGGGAATAGAGCCCTCGTCTTCCAAATGAGATGACCCGGGTTCGATCACACCGATGGCTGGTCGATTCGAATTCTGCCACCGGCTCGCACTGATCACAGTGCTGACGTAAATGTCCTCAGCATTAGACGGATCATGGATCGGAATCCCCTTGCCGTCAGGCTCACAGTGGGAGGTTTACTTGGTTTTTCTCTCCATGTAACGCAAATACGGATTAGCTCCATCAAAAAGTCTTCCACAAAGGCAAATTTCTCCTAATACTTGATCCAGGCGTTCCCTTGTCTTCTGGATTGGGTTCAAAATTACAAGGCTACGGAATTGAACATTAGTAGTCATAAGCCCAAAAAATTGGGTCGGCTGTTCAACGACAGTTATAACCCATAATGTAACCAAAATTTGAAGTCAAAACACCGTAAATAAATTTCATTGATGATTTGCTTCATATTTGAATGGATATTCATAATGTTTTTAAGAGGGAGCAACACAGTAAAATTTTCAAAAATGGAAAGTAAAACTGTTGCAATTTTTTATAGTTTATACTTTTGAGATTGCTGTGCAAAATATTGAACTAATTTTCGTAAAAAAGGTGAAAGTTACCGGCTTAATATTTCGAACATTGTGCACGTTACAGGACGCGATGTGACACGTATGATAATGTGAACTTGTGCACTCAGTTGATTGCTCACTCCTATCTAATTATTTACGAAAAATATTATTATGTATACTATTTTATTGAAATAATTTGTTTAAGTTATTTGAACATAAAAGCGAATTAATGGTACTTTCAATATGAATAGTTGAAATACTTATATAGCTGTAATAACTTTTGCAACTTGTATAGCTGTAATAATTTTTAATGAAGATTACAAACGGTTATTGACAGTTTTGGAACAATTGGAAATAAATGTAGGCCTAGCATCCAAAGAAAATGCTGAAAATGAAAATGGCCGCTGTACTTGCTACTTAACTACCGTTTAATTTTTAAGAAAACGGTCATAAAAGTGCCTATTTTGCCAAATACACATACTTGATTACTATAACTAACTATCTACAATTACCTTAAAAATATCCTGATACTGCCATCTGGTGTGTAAAAAGAGAAATAAAATATTTTCTGGGCAAAAGAAATGAATTAGTTTTATTCTTATTAGTGCGTTACTACTGAATACTTCAACCCGGAAATTTCACGGGAGCGAGAAATAGAGGGCGAAATCTCACCCTGTCATTTTCACGGGAGCGAGAAGGAAGGGGTTAAAAGACGTATAAGGATAGATCGGAAAGGAAAAGGGTTAGATTTGCAATTGAGTCTGCTGAATTATTATGCAGAAAAATCATCTTATGGACCTGGTATGGATGTTTTATGGCTTGTTAGTAGCAAATTTTATACATTTAAATAGATAATTTATGACAAAACTTTCAACGCAATTTACTCGAAACTATGTTTATCCAACTAGTGGTATAATACAATTTTCGACCGATTTACTTCAAATTTTGACACAATATTCACAATAAATATAGTTTTCGTTGCACTTAGGAATTTTTTTAATAAGGTTGACAAGTTTCGAGTAATCCACGAATTTTATGTCATTAAAAAAAAAGAATTTTAGAACACCGCCATTTTCTGAAAAAATATTAATTTTAAAAAATCATACATGCAACGAAAACAACGTTCATAAATTTTTTAAAAAAAACTGAAACGAAATCAAATATGGAATATTCATTCTCACTTATACAGCAAATTATGTAAAGTTAAAAAAAATAATAAGTTATAAACATTGTTTTATTTTATTTTATCATGATTAAGTGAAGATTAAAATAAATGCACTATTAGTTAAAAAAAATTAAATTTAACTCAATCTTATGAAAATTCTTTAAAAATTCCTTATTTTTTACCGGTTTTTGCTGTCTTGTTCCCCCTTAAATTATTAAAAAAAAAATTTCCTGCTTTACTTTACAAAATGGGATGAATGTCGCTCTACCGGCATTAACTTCCTAATTAGAACTTGAAACTTTTATTCAATTTATCCCTGCCTTCAATATAATGCTTGCGCTAAAAGCACATACCGCTCCGAACAGAGAACTACACTTTAAGTAAGAGCATGTCATTCTATGCTTTTCAATTGACTAAAGCGGAAAAAAAGGGTGTTTTCCTTTAATGAGAAATTTAAATGGAAACCATGAACCAACCAAAAATTTATCGATGCCGATACATAACAGGCGAAAACCCATGAGAACTTCTTTTGCAAAACTTTGAGAAATACTCGATAGAACAAAGCATCGGTAATATTCCCTCACTAAGCAGATTAGCAACCGGTTGAAGTACCTGCTTGTCCTCGTTTAAGCCTACTTTCGCAGACGATTCATGCTAAGCAGCTCGTTAAGCTCCTGTTCGCTCTTTTCACTTCAGTTCTAGAACGATCAATATCCATCTTTCTTTCCGACGCGTCTTCTAGAAGACATGGTACAACTTATGCGATTAAAAGGAACCTAAGAGGCATTTTTGTCCGCTCAAAACTTTCACTCGAGTAAAATTTTCGAACAATTCAATTTTTGAAAGAATTAGTCCCTAATATAAAACTCTTAAGTCTCAAACACCCTGAATGAGTACGATATTTTACATTAACCTGTTACGTCAGCGGAACTTTATCTTGTTTGCTCAAGTATTTTAGATAAAACGATCCGAGTTTTATGAAATACAATCGCACTTCAAATTTTAAATTTGATTTCGAATTGGAGCCGCAAGAACATACTTTTCTAGCCACTTCATGGGTTTCTTTTTAATTATTTAAAATCTTTAAAAGCATTTTCCATTTTCATTTAAAATGATTTTTTTGGTAATATACTCAATGTCATTAATATTTTTATTGGATAAAAAGCCTTAGTTAAACGATAGCTTACTTTCTTCTTATAGAAGTGATATTAAAAAATGTCAATTCAAAGATTAAGACAGGTATTTTTCTCAAATTAAGATTTAATAAATTAGATGTGAATTAATCATAATATTCTTACATACCCTATTATGAAACTTTATTTAAACCTTAAACATTTTCAACATTATTTAAACGTAAAGCTGGTTAGAATATGAGAATCTCGCTTGCATTTAATTGTATTAAATTCGGTAATATTATATTACATTGAATTGGATTATATTTTATAATATTGGATGTATTGATATTCTTTGATACTTATGATGGTTTTCCCAAATACTATATCTCATAGTATTCAAAATGTTTGATTTTTAATAATCGATAATATAGTATTTAATGATATTCAATAATGTTAGACTTTCTGATATCCAATGATATGCCAGGGTTTTCTGACATTCAAAATGCAAGTTTTTCTGATATTCGATAATATTGGGATTGATACTATCCGTTAATATACACTAATGCTTGGGAAAGTGGCAACAATTATGTAACTAGCAAAAATTATGCAAATTAAAACAAACTTACATAAAATGTTAAGCGAGCTAGACATGCAAATGATTAAAATTGCTAAATGATTTCAATTGCGATTAGAAATCGGCTCATTTCCCGCCCTTTACCCGTATGAAGGTGCTGAAGTTTATAATCTTCTGTCTTCGATAAACGTTTAATTAGTGGTCAATATCCCTTCGTTATAAGTGTAGAGAGTCATATCAGCAGCTAACGGAGTTGGTACGAGGTCTCAGCATCAGTGTGCAAGAGGGTAGATTCTCGAATAAAACCAAAATGAATAGAAGTTAAAAGATTATGAAATTATTTAATTGAATTGATAGATTAATGTAAATCTTATGAGATCATAAATATCTTGATTATACAACTATAAGCATACAATCCAGTTTATAACAGATTATATGAGTAGTTTGTCAAATAAGGAGGGCTGATATTACTTGGCTAATAATCAACCTCAATCAATATTTTTATCAATTAGTAAAGAAGATTGAGATTTCCTTGATATTCAGTTAGCTATGACCAATTCCGAAAAGGAGAACTTATATATAAGCTGTACATTTCTCATTTTATATGTATACTGCCAAAGAAACCACTATCCTGGCTGCCATGTTGTGACTATTTTGGAAACTGCACAATTATTCGCCATTAAGCTTCTAATAATGGTCCAAATGTATTTTTTTAAGTTTAAAATAAGTCCTACTATTAATCGACACAATAATTTAGCTAAATGTAATTCAATTACTGTTCCTTGATCTACAATAGGCATGCATCCACACATCAACATATTATGATTTAATAATGACTGAAACAATACGTTAGGTATATACATTGCACAGATGTAAACAAAAAGAAGAAAACAAACACTAAATTATTGTTTTCTGATGCCAGAGTAAATGAAGCAATTCTATTATTAACTATGTGATAAATAGGTTCCCTTTTCTAATTAATATTAAAAGTTTAAAAATTATTATAAAAGAAAGAATTGCAGATTTTGATAATTTCTGCATCCTCTTGCTGAATAGTAATTTATTATATTTTGATAGCATTTTTGTTTCTTTTTACTAACTTAAATATTTGATTTGTGATCCCTAATGATATTTTTTTGTCTTCCTCTTTCACAAGAGGTCTGAAAGCATTGATTTACGGTGGCCATCATGGAATACCCTGTATATAAACATAAATTTCATAGAGTCCTTTCATCGGTTTTAATTTAAATTATAAAACTATCATTAATTCCAATCTTATTTTTCCTCCAAAATATAATTATTTATATATTTATTTGATGATTGACAAATTTATTTTTTTAATTCAGCATGTTCTTAAATGAACGAATTTATATTGTTAATTGAAAAATCAGCAACAGTCTGTAAAAAAAAAAAAAAAAAAAAAAAAAAAAAAAAAAAAAAAAAAACAATAAATACTTTTTCTTAAGGTTAACTGCTGTCACTCTGAAATGTGTTGGTCTAAAAGAAAGTTTAAATAAATACTTCTACTCATATTTTTTTTTATCTATTTAATAAGTAATATATATTTTTTAAAAAATATAACAAAATATTTCACATTTGTTTCGAAAATCGATAAAAAATAATCAGACAGTCTATTTTTTATTGAAATCTTTTAAAGACAATGAAAATAAAGGTATAACATTTGATTTTCAACAAAAGAAAATAAATGAATATAAAGCAAGGAAACAAAAAAAATTGTAAATATTAAAAAAAAATAAGAAGATTATGAAACCGCAAATGCATATTACATATTTTTACAATTTTATTGCTGTTTTTCATATTTTATTTTTTAAACTTATAAGTGTTTTAACAGATATTCTTTCAAGCATATTCGTTTGCATCAATATCATAAACAAATTATAAGCCAACTTGCTGAAAAACTATATTATACATTTCGTAAAAGTTTTTCAATTTAAAAAAAATATTTGACTTCCTACAAGCTGATCGTACAAATTTAATGGACTGAAATACCCATATATTTATCACTTGAATCTCTGTCGAGCTTTTAGGAGCCTAGCCTATTTTTGAAATCTTTGTTTGGATTCATACGATTTGGAATAACTTTGGGCAAATATATCACTCTGCGAAGTTCAATCTCTATTTCGGAAAAACTCGTAAATTGCAGTCATTTAGCATGCCGGCAACTCTCTCTGATCTCTCATTTTCCATTTTATACCCTCACCCAACCCACGTGACAAACTACATTCTTTTTCACACAGCTTGGAACTTTCCTTCCAGATATTTTCTGAATGCACGCAACCGATAACTGAAATGTCGCCAAACCGACAAAAGAGAAGATCTTGTTGAAGAAGAATAAAAAAAAACGGCGCCAATTCATCGGACGGCAACTAGTCTAGTGCGAGCATTGTGTTACAGCTCTCATATTTCATCCCCAAAACGTGAATATCTTTTCATAGTAATATTTTATTTTTCTGGTGGATCCCTTTTGTAAAATTGTATGCCTATTGTCAGAACACAATGGAAAAGCGGCAAAGACATCTATTAGACAGAAGGGAGCTGGAAGTCACTTCAACTTGGCACCTCGCCAAAAGCTCATCGTTATTCATAACGGGGGTCCTTGTTCTAATAACTTCGCCAAACAGAAGACAATTATTTAAATGTAACTTCACGCCGAAGTGGCTCTCCAGCCACTAAATAATACCCACGTCTGTTGCTGCCAACGTAATCTCAAACATTTAAAGCATTCCGGCGCGTGAACCGCGGTGTCTAATTAAACCTCGAGTTAAACCAGGGTTGAAATCGTACTGCATTTAACACAAGGGCTAACAGAACAGATCAAAACTGTTTCGGTTTCGGCTTTTCCATTTCAGGGATTTTAAGATTTTGCCGACAGTTAAGTTTCAACAGACAGGCGTAATCGAAGCACTTTCTCCAATTCTCTTAACTCTTTGATCTCAATTTATGAATACCCACAAAACGTGAATCTGTTAACAAGGAAGAAAAGAGGGAAGAAAATGCAATTTATCAAAACTTTAAGAACGGAAAACGACTGAAGTAGATCAAAAGAGTTGCTGAAATGAATTTAATTTGAAGCTGGCAGTGAAGTTGTGTGAAGAAGGAAATTTTAAAATATTCAAATATTTCAAAAATTTACATCCTGCAAATTTAAATATCTATTTAACATAAATAAATTACCAATCTAAAAATTAGATTTTTGTAAAAATTTAATCAAAATTAAAGTTGCATTTTAAGTTTCAGTTCTTGAGGAAGTTTTGCGATAATTTTATCTAAGAAATAGTCCAGTTAATAGACTTGAAAAAATGGGTGGGAGATTTCATTTTTCCTAAACTTATGTTTTTAGGGGTGCTGAACGGGAATCCGCATTTCACCACCTATTTTTTTTTTCAAGAAATATGCTTTTTGGATTTTTCTTTCTTTCTTTTTATAGCATAGAACATTTTTATGGTTAATGATAGAAAATTTATGATGGCACTTTTGGAAACTAAAGAAAATTCTATACCTACAATGCGTCTTTAGGGCAATAAATCAAACAGTTTTGGAAATAATGGCTGTAGAATTGGAATGTTGTTTCTCTCACTAATTCAACGGAGACAAGTTGAGGAGAATTATTTATGAGTTGAAATTTATAAATAAGAATCATTTTACAGGAATCAGTTATTTATAAATAAAAAAAATTCCATACCTGAGAAGACAACTCTCCTTAAACCCCCCCCCCCCCNCCCCCCCCCCCCAATAGCCATAATTTGTCCTAACCCTTCATCAAAATCATTCTATTTAAAGGGCTATTCCATTTTTGATTTTTTGCCTTTCTAAAATTTTTACTCAATTTCGACTTTTAACAGCACGTGTGTGTATTTTTCCGCCCCTTCATCAAAATATTCCCACCCCTTGAGAAGAGGGTTTATCCCTTAAACCCTCTACCATCCGAATAACTGTAAATTTGTTAAATCTTTCCGAAAACCACGATTTTTGGTTCTCTTTTTGAATTTGCATATCAAGTTTCGAATGGGAGTTTTTTCCAAAGTTTATATTTTTGCCAAATAAATGAGAATAGCAAAAAATAGACCCCCACTGAATGTCCCACCCTCCAAATTCAAAATTTTTAAATTTTATTTAATCGCTTTTAATATTAAATTAACAGTTTTCTTTTTTCAATTTTTAAGCAATCAGAATTTGGAATATTACACAACATTTCGAAACCAATTAAAATTTATGTGAATCAAAAATGATATTCTAACATTGTGAAACAATTGAAAAAAAAAGTTTTATTTAGCATTTTTAGTGCAAAGTTTACCACTTTTTCTAATAGTTTAATCTAATGTTTCCTCTACGGTTATTGCACATTCGGATTTCTTCTTCAAGAGTGAATGTCCGTTATATTTTAGTTTGACTGGAATGATATTATTTAAAAATTTCATTAAAAAATCATAACGCAACGTTTTTAGCAGGAAAGCAAAACTATATCGTTTGAGTCACTAAATGAATTTCTTAAAGGCTCGCAGTTGCTAAGCAATGGAACTATAAATTAGCAAAATTTTGCTCTTTGAAAAAAAGTATGAACTATTAGAATGCGGTAAAAATTGCCGTGTTTCAGACTCTATAGGAACACTAAAAAGCTCTTTAATTTTTTCCGAAGTGCTTTGGTAATATTAACATTTTATAAGGTTTTATAAAGTGTGATGAATTTTAGTAAATGTGATAAAATTTGGTAATTTCATCATGTTAACTTAGAGCATGATATAAAAAAAACATTTATTCGGTTAAATTTACTTTTCAGTTTTGTATTTTTTACTACATGTGTGGTAATAAACGATATAATTTTGGAAAACAGAATTTCTGGTAAATCGTTACCATGTGAAAGGAAAAATTACCGAATGAATAGTTTAAATACCGTATATTTTAGTTTTGTTGACTAAAATTATGTCTTTTTTTACCAAATTAATATTCATGATGCAGAGATTTCTAGCAGTAACTATCTAACAGAAAGAATTTATTTTTGAAAAGGTCAAGAGGTGAGTTTTCGAATGTTGCTTTAGAAATTTTGTTAATTTTTCCAATTTTTTTTCTTTTTATGTATACTTTATTTGCATCGACATGTTAATAGTCGATCATATTCTTAATTTTAACAGCTTAAAAATTATTAAAAAAATTCCGTTAAATAGTAATTTGAAAATCTATTTTCTAGAAAAACTTTGATGGCAAAATACGGGTTTGTGTTTAACACCTCCGAAAACCTAAACTAAAAACAAAAACTGTAGATACTAAAAGAAAAAATTCTCGCCATTTTTTTTTCCAGATAAAATACTCTATTACCCAGATTTAAAGTTTTTTAACCAAATGATGACTGTTGATAATCATTTTTAGAGGTTTTTGGTGACGATTTTAAATATCTTATTGGAAAATACCCGATAAAAAAACTTTTTTGCTAAGCAAAAGCTTCTTCACAAAAAGTAAAATTTCAATCTGTAACTTAAATTCGAACTTTTAATCGTCATTCAACTCAGTATATATCATAAAAACTTGCTTCTTAGGATATTTTTTGACTGGTGTGATACATAATACAACGTCCACAATTTAGATAAACATAACTTTGTATCATAACAACCAGGGCATGTCCCTTTTTTTTTTTTTTTAATTAAGCGACCGAGGCGAAGCAAGAAATTCTGGCATGTCCCTTAGAACAGTTTTTAACTCGTATGATAGGCTCGATGAAGCAAGCTGATTCATGTTTACCAATAAAGCACATTTTTTTGTCATATTTCCTGTGACTTTTTTCCAATTTTAGTTTTCGGTTTGGAAATAATGTTCGTTCGTATGTTCACCAAAGCTACTATATTTTCATTTCAGTGGAATATTTTTATAAAACTGTTTTTTAGCTTTGTTGTTATTATCTAAGTAGTTTAAAAAAGTATTATGAAAATATTTGCATGATTTAAATATATAAAAAACTAATAATTAACTAAACTAACGTTAAGTTTTTAAAAGCACTTTTTACTTTTTAACTAGTTTATTTATAAATGCAAACATTTATTATATTTTGCACTTCTTTTTTTTTTTTTTTCAAATCAATATTTCTGCATGTCAAGAAATTAAAAAAGATAACTGATATTGCTTGTTGAGATAAATTTACAT
>NC_092211.1:62556077-62570213 GCF_043381705.1 Parasteatoda tepidariorum | reverse complement strand
ATTTATGTCACCCTTCAGGTGTAACAATAACTTTATAAATTTAGGAAAATAATTCGCGTATTGATCTTCTACTACCTCACTAAAATAATGAACTAACATAAAGTAACTAATTAAAAAATATTTGAAATTAATATAAATATCATCTTGATAATAGTAAGCACTTTAAAGACAATTTAATTTTAATATTATTACTGCTCAAAAATTAATTCAAAATTTATATTGTTTCACAAATCTATTTAACTTGATATTTATGATATGCATTATAATTGACAAATATGTTTATTTTTAGGTAAGATATTGATCATTTAGTTACCACAGTGCTTGTGTCTTGAGGTATGTGAATTTTCCTTCTCGAGCCATTGTAAGTTGCATTGGATTTTTTAAAGTGGGATTTTTTAAAGTGGAGCAAATTTGGAGGAAGCATTCTGACAAAATTTACTCCCAACAAAAGTGATTATAAATAACTATCAATTTTGTAGAGATATCATACCATCTTACTTAATTTCTAGAACATCTACACTGTAAAGGTATTTATAGTGTAAAAAATTCAGGAATAAATCACCGTAAAAAGTACCGCATCTCTAAAATCCATGTTATCGTAAGTACCGGCACCGTGAGTGCCGGTACTTTTTACTGTAATTTGATCCTGGAGTTTATACATTGTAACAAATTTATGAGGGAATATTCTAATTAAATATACTCCCAACAAAAGTAGTGATAATTAGCATTCAATTTTGTAGAGATATCATACCATCTTACTTAATTTCTCAAAGAAAAAAAATGATTGTCTGGAATTTGTTTTCAATTGCGTTTTAGAGATTGCATGAAAAAATTTGAAGGTCTAAGTTGCGTTGAATGTTAACATTACCATACCATAGAGATGCTGTCGGCAAAAAAGGCATATCAGGAATAAGATATAAAACGTTCAATCTGTGTCATCGTTTTCTTGTGCAATGTGCATGAGATGCCTAGAAAATCTTACTAATGTTTAACGAAAATTTGAAAATTAAATGATTTATAATTTAATATTCAATTAAAGTTTTAAAATCGTTAATTCTCATTCGAAAAATCTGTGTTAGGAAATATGAAGTTAAAGTAGCACGTATTTTACAGGTAAAGTAAAAAAAACAACAACTTTCTACTGAAAAACTACTCTAATCATCAAAAGCCAGACATTTCAGAATGTAGGCGGGCTTTGTTATACTTTTTTTTGCATTTTTCCTGTTTAATTTTAAATGTCTAGACAAGGGGAGGTACATTCGTTATTCCTTATACTTTAACATCCTATTCAAGTCTTTCCTAAAAGTCTATACCACCTGAATATAATACTGAGTCAATTTATAATTTAATATTGCGTAGTTGAAAAAAAAATCTGCAAATATTACCATACAGTATGGTAATGACATTTCTGGTTAAAAAAACAATAATTNTATATATATATATATATATATATTATGATCATTTATGATTTATGATTGGTTATTAAAATCAAAGTTTATGGTATTTAAACCATTCATTTGGTATTTTTCCCGTTCAAATAGTAATAGCTTGCTAAATATTCCGATTTTCAAAATTATAGCTCTTATTACCATTCATTTTGTAAAAAAAAGTACGAAACTGAAAACTAATCTTAACAGCATAAGTAGTTTTAAACTATATTTTATTGTTAATTTCACTAAGGTCGTTGCCAAAGCGCTTTCCATAAAAATTACCGAGGTTTTGGTGTTCTTATAGAGTCATAAATACTGTAAGTTTTATCATTTTCTGGTATTTTTGACCATACTTTTAACATAGACGTAGAATACATAGACAGAGGGAGGCCTATCCCTTTTTCTTATTTTTTCAACCTATTTAATCATTATATTGCCTATTTTATTGCATGCCTGAATTCCATGCTTTGCTGATAACGATATTAAAAAAATTGTATTTTAATGTTTGATTTTAGAGTCAGTGAAATCAGTGTTCACCTATGTGATTATCGTTTAGTTTTAACTTAAACTATGTCAAAACTATATCAAAACATATATATTTTATTGTACAATGAGTAGAAAAAAATCTTTAAATTATTTTCGTTTTATAAGCTAAATAAATATATTTAATTACCACTTTTATAAAATACAACTTTGCGACATATATATCATAAAACAAAATTAGATTATATATAAATATTTAAATAAAAACATTTTCTTGTATTTTTTGTTGTACGTCTTACTATATCAATTCAATAGGTAATACCCCAAACAAAAAACTGAAACTTCAAACCCAAAATAGTACATTTAAATAATGAAAAATATACATTTTTTTTTTGTAAAAACATTCGACAATATGTAAGTTAGATAATTTTGTTGAATACTTTTATAGTTTTTTCAAACAGTATCTTCGATTCTTTAGGTATTAAAACAAAATATGTTTGAACATAGTTAATTATTCACGAGATGAAAAATACCAAAGCACATTCCAATTTTATTAAAAGCCTTTTGCCTAACAAAGTAAAAAAAAAATAACATTTTAGATAAAATCTTTTTATTTCCGTATGTTGCTTCTTTTTTCAAAGTGGCATTTCGAAATTCTGAGTTGCTTTTTTTTTAAATGAAAAAATAATGAACATATAATTCTTATTTTTCAGAGCAATTTATCTACTTCAAAAGTGCTTGAAATTTTTAGAATTTATTATATTTTATAATACACAATATTTATTGCGTTTCGCTTAAAAAATATGTTATTTATGTTAACTGTAAACTATATTTATTTGTCAGCAGTGCTGCTCTTTGTGAGGTTAATTTTTTCCTTCAATATTTTTTCTAAGAAAATTGTTAATTAAATCCTTTTGGAAAGTTTTCCATGATTTTAATTGTAAAATATATTAAAAATGTAATGAAATTATTATCCTATAAGGCATCAAAAATTACATGGATTTTATTTACAGTCATTGTTGCATATGCTGCTTGTGCAGAAAAAAATTTTAACTTTTATGAAATCATAGTATTTAAAAGACAGAGTATTATGTTAACAACGTTCTTAAATTATGTTAGATAAGACTAATTTTTTGCTAATTCCAATTATTAAGATCAAAAGTTATGCACAGTGTGCAAAATATTAAATGTATTTTACAGTATCTCTATAACAAACTTTCAATTAGTTCAAATTTTCAATTTTCAAATGGACTGCTGATATTCTAACAGGGTTATGGTCTTTTAAAAGAACATTTCAATCACCAATATTAGTAGCTATTTCTTCTTTCTCTCTAAAAATCAATAAAATATTTCAGCTCTAAAGTTATTAATTTCTATAACTCGTTCGTATTAAAAATATTGAATTGTACAAAAAGTACGGAAAAAAAACAAAACATTGTTTTTCCCCGAAAATTGCAATTACCAACCTATGCATTAAAAATGATGACGGATTTTTTTAAAGAAAGAATATAACTATTTTATAATCGAAAATTGTCTGTTTTTTAGGTTTTTGTAATGTCCGCCAAAATGATTTTCAATTTTTGTCTTATGAGAACGAAAATTCCTAAAAAAAATTTGAACATTATTCAATATAACTCAGTCCAGGAAACAAAAGTTATTGTGATCCCAAACTACTTCATTGCTTCTTTTATTACAGCGTAATGTAAGAATATTTTAATTTGGAACAGTATAGTTACTTCTAGCTTTTGATCTGATATTCCGCACACTGAAACAATTGAATTATATTTTATTTTTGCCTTTGCACGTGGAATATCACAATTTAAGTTTATGGCAAGGGTTTAAGTTATGGTTAAGTTATGGTTTAAGTTATTTTTAACAAACATTGTGCAAAATATAATAAATATATTTTTAATATCATCGAAAGTTTATTTTAATTATTTTCAGGAACATTAATATATCACTGATATTCGTCGGAAATACCTGATTCATAAGTCTTAAAAAATTAACTTGTGTTGAAATAACATATAAGTTTTTGTTTCCTACCACTATAAAGATGATAGTATCACAGAAACAGTAAATATCGAAGTCAACTTGAAATTGTTCTTAGGCATATCATTACTATCTTCTTTATTTCAATCAAGCAAATGATCAAAGAAAACCAAATTGGATGGGGGTTGCAACTGTTCTCCAAACAGAATTAAAAAATAAAAAGATATTTAAGTTACATCATACCCCCATTAATTTTTCATCAACTATTGGAATACATGTAGCGTATCTACCACAACAATTATTTAATTATAATTCACTAGTATATAAGACATGTTAACTGGATTTTATTTGGAGGTACCTTTAGATAGATGACGGTTGATTGATGACTTTCGGACGTGTTCTGAACATGTCTACTGCAACAAAAATGCCCACTTTCACATGAGCACGCCTATTTTAATGAATGGAACACAGTGAGCTGTGACATTGTCCTTCTCAATGCTGTTGATATTCAGTCTCAATCACACACACAACGGAAACCTGTACATACTCCACAGTTGATAGCAACATAGGAGACACCACGCACGCAACCGTGATCTTAATACAGCTCTCACGACTAGCACTCAAAGTCCGGTGATCTTAACCTCTTAACAATCAATTAATTTTCAAGAAAACAGTCACAAAAGTGCCTATTTTTTGGCTTTTGTATTTTTATTACGTATTTGATTAGTGCTGACACCTAGATTAAAATAAACGAACTATCTACAATTACCTTAAAAATATCCTGGTACTGCCATCTGGTGTGTAAAATGAGAAATAAAATGTTTTCCGGACAAAATAAATAAATTAGTTTAAGCCTTATTGGCGCGTTACGACTGAACACTCCAGCCTGTCAATATCACGGGAGCGAGAAATAGAGGGCGAAACCTCACGCTGTCATTTTCACGGGAGCGAGAAGGAAGGGGTTAATAGAGTTTTCCTGGCGTCTCATAAGACATCAATGTAATCAACTTAAGAAATCTATTCATCGAATTCTATCCCAGATAAAATTCTGTTGGGGGGGGGGGAGAATTATAGCGTAGCTACCACTACGATTATCCGATTCCTATTCACAAGTATATAAGACATGCTAACTCGATTTAATTTGAATGTACCATTAGATAGATGACGGTTGACTTTGTCCGTAGCCTAGTCTCACATGCATACCATTGCAAATGCGTTGTAAGCTGTTCTAATAATCGTATATTTATATAATTTCTCGCTTATCATCAAATATCTCTATCTATAGCTAAACTCAATAAATTTCCTGAAAGAAATTACTGGAAATTTATCTGACATTTCTGTTTGTTTATTTTCAAGGAAATATAAGAAAATTTGAAGCATGAAACCGGAAAATATTAAGCTGGGAAGATTAGCTTATAGCTTACATAGAGTGATGAACTTATGGCTTCAAAATGCATGTTAACTGAAAAAAAGAAAGCGAAAATTCTTAAGTAAGTGATACGTAAAATAAAAGAGGTAGTGGGAAAAAAAATGTGATGAACTACATCACAACCAATTTCAAAAGTTAAGCCAAATTTGATTTTGTGTAATGATTTAAATAAAACTTAGGTTGAGTCAATGTAAGAAGTATTTATAATAGTCCATGAAAGTAAAAAAATACCAATGTGAAATAATTGAAAAAATTTTTTAAAAAATATATAAAAACTGGAACGCGCCATAAAAACTCAAACAATAAGATTTTTTAACGTCTATCAGACTTATTTTACAAATAATTTATAGCAGTAATACCTTTTTTTATTTAGAATGATATTATTACTATTATTGTACTGTTGTAATACGCTTGCAAACTTGTGCGTAATAAATATTGCTTAAAGTGTAGATTTTTTTAATAAATATTTTATCAGAATTAGCATAATATATACAGTTTTAGGTTTTTAATTTCATGTATTTGCTACTATTAAATAAAAGCTAAAACAATTCTCATATGAACATAACACATTTTATCTGGACAAATATTGTATATAAATTCAAAGTCTTTCAAACATTAAATTTTATTGTAAGGAAGAACTTAGCCATTCAAATATATATTATTTTTTCCATTATTATACATATTTATATACGTTTGGGAAAATTGAATAGTTTATATTTTATATAAATATTTCCTTTGGATTAAAATATAATATACATCACATTAGATACACGTTTTCAAATCCACGTTTCAGCTTTTATTAAATAAAATCAAATTTAATTATTCTAAAAATGTAAGATATTTTATCTGGATAGCTATTAAATTAAAGTTTGCAACATTAGATTTTATTACACGACAAATTTACATTGAGATACAGCAATAACATTAGAAGATGAAATCTAAATTTAACTTATGAAATTGATATTTGCTAAAGAGAACAAATATTTTGTATTATATTCCTTCGTTTATTTAAAAATGAATATTTCTTTTAATGCATATCATATTATACAGTAGCAAATGTCAAGAAAAATGACACTTTTTTTGCATAAAAGCTCGATATTCTTTTTTTTTAAACATGAAATGACAGGAGAAGGCTTTATATTGAAATTTTTGGAGCATGCAATTCACTTCAAAAACAAATGGCATCAGATCTTTAAAAGATTAAATATTGTATTTGAATTTCGATATCCATATCAAATTTTTTCAGAATGCATATTTTCTATATTACACTGCTTAAAAGGATGTAAACAAATAAGGTTATAACAAATATACAATATTTAAATGCTTTATTGGCTTTTTTTTTAAATATATAAATAAGGAAAGAAAAAACACTATTAATAATTGAAACTTTGAAATGCATCTATATAGTTATTGCAAATATTTAAGTCGTTAAACTGTAAAAAAAAATTCATTTATGCAAAAAATTGCCAGCTGGTGTTCCAGAATAAAAAATTTTATTTTACAGAACAAAAAATTATTTAAAAACGGACGTCTGTTTTTATGCAAATAAGTACTGTTATTTTAAAAAACAAACTTCGGCATTTTAAGAAACAAAATTCGTTATTTTAACTAACACACTATTTTTTTTTTAAATTAAAAACATGTTATTTTAACCAAAAACTCCATATAATAACTATGTCAGGATTGTGGTCGGTAGCAGTCAAGAGCACGATTCATAAGACTAGTTAATGCTGGGTTTCAAACCTGGGTCACATTATTGGGAGGCGAGTGCTCTGTCCTTTGAGCTATCAAAGGTCTAGTGTTTAGCATGGAAAAATTTTAAACTGTCTTCATCTTAACTGTCCTATTGAAATCATATTTAAGTATAAAAATATTTAAAACTTAATATTTTGTGATCCACCAGTATAAAATTATCTGGTAAACTAAACTTACCAAAACATAACATTTAACGAAACATAATTAACCGGTAGAGGGTAATTTTGACAATAAAATCGATTCACAGTTTAATTTGTAAGATGCTCAAAACCATAAAAAAATTTTGAAAAGTAAGAGAAAGTACAGAAAATAATCTTAATACTATTTGGAAAAATTAAAAGTTATCATACGGTAAGCTAGACTGAATGACAAGAGATAGAATTTTAACCGACGTTTTTAATTCGCGTATTATTAAATTGAGAAAAAAAAACATTTTGTCAGTAAAGCAGTTTTAAACCGTCAAATGTACAGAAAGAGTCCGTAAAAAAAACGGGGATTTCCTTCATTTCGTGGATAACGGCTAAAAATTGAAAAAAAAAAGTCTTTTTTTTCCCTTAAACAATTTTGTAGAATTTACAGTTATTTTTTACAGTGTAATATGAAGCTAATTAAGAATATAATTTTTTTTATTAATGAATACTTGAAACTTTATAATTTTGAAGTCACTACTTGGTAAAGAATTAGTATTGAGGTTCACATATAAATATATAAAATTTATGAAAATAAGTTTTAAGATTTCAATTTCGAGAAAAAAATAAGCTAATTAATAAATTTTTAGCTTTATTAGAGTTAACATTGTACGTAGGTTATCATAGATAGCTAATCTGATGCATACATGTTTTTGATTATGAGAAACGATATTATTTAACAATTTTTGGTAAGAAGAAATCTTCTTAGAAAACTCAAAATGTTTCAAAAATAATTATACAAACATGCTTTCTAACATAAAATGTTAAAAGCAATTAAAACACACTAAGATAGTGACTATTAGGGAGCTTTGTGAATATTAACAATAAAGACATAGATAGTTTAGATATATGTCCTATACAAAAATAGCGTAGATATTAGTACGTCATAAAAGCAACAACGATAGATGGATAAAACTTTGAAATGACGCAAACAAGTTTCTCCAAATTTGTAACTTTCCTCTGCCCAATTAACTAAAGAGCTCAAATTTAAATCGAAATTATGTGCTCTTGCAGATTGAAATACAGTTTTATTAGTTCATCGACTGCTACAAGAAAAGTTTCGTACCCTTATTTCATCGTTAATCAAAATTTCGACAACTCTCCGACTGCCTAGAGTGCTTAAATTCTAATTGAAGCTCAGTGGAGAAAGTGAGGAGATTCAAATTTCTTGATATAAGTGAGAAAAAAATATAGTTGTTCTCTACTATTCACTTCACGCTAATATTTAATATTCTCCTTCGAGTATACTTCAAAAATGTTTTTATTTCTCTTAATTTTATTTTATTATTCTCATGTATATTTTTATTCACTGAAATGACAAATGATTGCATGCCAAACATTTAGTGCTACATCCGACATTGCCCTATATTTGACATAAAAATAGATTCAATAACAAGAACTGGAAGTGTTTTTGCTTAAAAAAATAATACTTATCCCGATTCTGTGATAGAGATTGGAATATTTTACCAATATCCTAAAAATTAACAAACATCAGGAATCTTAGAACTAAAGCATAAAGAAAATAAATTTGAAAACAGTATTTTTAAAATAAAATTCCTTTTAAATGAAAGACATCTAACAAATTCCAGAGATGAAAGCTATTCACTTAAAAGTAATAGTCTTCCTTTACTTCTGCGCATATCCAAAACGCTAAATATGCTTTGATTCTCAGAATTCTCCTTATTTGTTATCATCTTTCCACTGACCATTTATTTTTCCATTAACAATCTGTGTCGAATAATCAAAAACATCGAACCATTTAAAAGCATAATCAGTTCCTCGGCTATTATTCTAAGATGCTAATTAGGACCCTCCTACCCTGGCTTTAATTTCGTTAAGAAGCAAATCGAATTTTCTTGTAGAAGACATTCATTAAATGTCGGAAGTTGTTCCCTAAGATTCTTATTTATTGATCTCTTTTTCTCATTTTCTAAGTTCCCTTGGAGGGGGAGTTTGAGGGAAAGTCCTTTTTGGAATGGAGTTTAAACTGATGTTGTCAGTTGAACAATCTTGTTCTGTTTGTTTATTTCTTAAATGAACATACCATTGCGAAGAAGCAATCATCTTTTTCTAATTCGGTGATTTGTATTCGATTTTAAAAGCACATAAAAGCTTGCTGCTTTGAAAGACGTTGACAAAATTTGATGGAATGGAATATTACATTGAATAACTTAGTTTAGACATCGTTGAAAGAAATGATACATAAAATGAATAACTAATATAAATCAATATAGAATGAATTTTATATAGTTGTGTAGATTACACTGGGGAACAAAATTTTGATTACATTTTGTACAAACACTTGATTTTGCCTTGGTGTGGGGATTACAATTTAAAAATTAGTTTTGCTTTTAAAGCTACTTGCTTTTAAAGCTTTTGAATAAAGTTTTAGTCCATATTTTGTTGAAATGTGCAAATGCACAAACGTCAAATATAACAGGGAGTTGCGTAAATGTTGCGACACGCTCCTAAGGGAATTAGTGCATATCATCAGGATTAAAATTGCATAGGAACCCATGTTCGGAAATGCCATACGTGGTAAGAGGCTTTTCCTTATATTGACTTGTTCAGAATCATTCAAAAAATAGTTCATAATAGGGAAACATCCCTAGAGGCGTATGACGATATTTCTGGCATGGGGTCTGATGCACTTTTAATCCTAATGAGGCGCTAACACCGCTAGAAGTTAGTCAGAACATTTATGTGACCCTCTGTTACATGAAATATTTTTAAACTTGTCCATTTCGACGAAAAATAAATTAATATTACCATTAAAATGAACTTAAGCGTGAAGAGAAATAACGATAGCAAGTTTGAAATCAAAGATACGAATCAATCATGCAACAAAAAGCAATCATGAGATAGAAAACAAATAAAAATATTTCCCGGAGTTACATTATAGTTAATGTACTGTAAAATAAAAATATGGTACTTAAATATTATATTTTTATCATTTATTACGCAATAACTTGAAAGATTTTTCATTCTCTTTGTTAAAATGTATTGAATGACACAAAAAAATAATTAAGAACCTTTTTTTAAGACATGATTAAAAAAATTTTTTTTCACGCTTCAAAAAATCCTTTTTTTTAAAAAAATAATAGTAATTTTTAAAATTAGCATTTTTTTTTAAATTAACAATTTTAAAAAATAAACCATTGAAGATTAAACCATTAAAAATATAAATGAAGAAATAATATTTTTTTTTTAACAAAAATTAACATTTTTTAAAAGCATTTACATTTGTTACATTAATATTCCTTAACTAACATTTTTTGTAAGCAAATTTTTGGTTTGTTTTTAATAAATTTATTTGTGGCTTGTTTTAAAGGTATTTAGTTTGTGGTTTGTTTTAAAAAAGAGATTTCGACAGCACAAAAATGTAACTTATAAAAAAACTAACACATGTTTCGAAGATCCAATTTATGGACCTTATAAAACCCTTATTTAAACATACTTCATGTCTATTATTACAAATAATTTTGAATACTGAAGCTATTATTAAAAATAGATTTTGTATTCAAAAATAATATTAAATAAATAGATTGTACTACTACTCAGGATCCAATATCACAGAGAAATATAAAATGCATTCTCAAATCATATATTCGTTTTAAGTCATACTTATGAAATAAATCTGAACCGTATTCCATTGAACTTTCAGTTCAACGACCAAACTATTCCGCTGGTCATACAGATAAAGAATCTGTACAAATACAGACATTGTTTATAGTTGAAAAAACACGTCTTCACTTTATGCTGAATCTTCCTGAACTTCCAACAAAACTGATCTTTTATTTGATGAATTGAAACTAAAAGTCTAGTCGAAGCATTCGCGTTGCTACGTTACCAGTTGAAAGGCATCACCTCAACTTCTGTCTCACATTCAATTATGCTTTCATTAAAGAATTCCAACTATTTGTTTTTTTACCTTTAAAAGTCAGTTAATTCATCAAACTGTATCTTAGTAACAAATCTTGAATGTGATTAAAGTTTGCGGACATGAATTTAATCGAAATATATTATTTTTAGTTAAGTTTAAGTCAATCAAGAAACGTTTTAAGTAATATAAAACTGTATTATCATTCATTTATATTCCTATAGTTTAACGTGACGATAAATTGGGGTTTATAGTAGATATGAAAATAAATGTTTAAATGGTACGAGTAGATTAGAAAAAATAAACAGAGTGTTCAGTAACTATCACTCTTCATATATGTTAGTAAGGAGATCAATGAACTATTATTTAAGCGATAAGAGCACACAACATTAATCAAAAGTAGATAAATCACTATTGATTGCGGCAGGATGATAATAACATCAAAATCCGTTTGATACCCGGAGGAAATTTGAAGTTAATTCTAATAATTGTTTTTCGCTTCTCTTTAGTTTCCGTCAGCATACGGAGAGGCTTGATGTTTTTGTAAACCCACCTTCTCAATATTAATTAATCTCATTATGATAACTTATATTTGCCTTTTTAAAAATATTTTTTGTTTTGAATTATTTTTATTTATTTTTGAAAAGAATGCTGAAAGTACATATAAAGATTAATGTTCATTGAGTACATTGAACAAGTTCAACTAAGACAAATATTTATTTATTTTTTTATCCATAATGCTGCAAAAATTGCAGTCCACATTAGCGGCAAATATTAGTTTGAAGTACAGTCTCTACAGTAGTATTCAACATTTATAGTAAATTATGTGGATAGAACAATAGTCAATATTAATGTAAGGAACCGCAGTGGCTCAAGGAATAGAGCGTTCGCCACCCAATGAGATGACCCAGGTTTCAATCCCAGTGGTGGCTGTTTTGGTAAGATTTTGCTCCCGGCTCGTATCCACCACACTGCTGACGTAAAATATCGTCAGTGATAGACGGATCATAGGTTTGAATCCCCTTCCCCTCAAACTAACCTTAGAGGTTTTCGTAATTTGCCTCTCCTCGTCACGCAAATGCAGTTAGTTTTATCAAAAAGTCCTCTACGAAGGCTAGTTTGTCTCACTGCTTGATTAGGAGTTCCCTTGCCTTCTGGTTTAGGTTCAGATTATAAGGCTACGGAGTTGGACATTGATAGCCGTAAACTCAGAATTAGGTTGACTGTTCAACACCAGTTATAAAATAAAATAATTTAAATATGTTGATCCTGATAACTTTTTTCTTCCTTTATGACGTCACATCTGCTTTTATAACATATTTTATTTGGCTTTAGTGTAGTCCAATGTTTATAATGGGATAGTATAAAGGCAACAGATTCCCTTGCTTCAAATTCTATCGATGACTGAATGGTCCTTCACGTATATTTTTTTACCGTAAATTTTCCAATAAATATGAATTTTTAATGAAACGTGGAGGTACTCGAAGTACAGTGCTTCTTTTAAGCATAAAGTTTCAGAAATATTTTTTACTGCGTAATATTTCCCAACTAAAATTCAATGTAACTATAAAATATGTTACAGTTTAAAGTAATCTTATCAGAACAAAAATATATACGTGGATGATTAGGTCGATGGATTCCTCACACCTACCGTTTCATGGCCTAATTGAGATCCTTACGTAATCATTAAGATACACTACTTTGCTAAAACTTAAGATCTAAAGTCTAATTCTAGAGATCATATTCAGTTTTTATTTCTTATTAGTTCTTACTTACCACCTCAAAACAAAGTTTTGATGTTTTTTTAATGCTTGACCAACATGAACAAGATGGTTACAATCATAAGCATCCATCAAAATCCATCTTACCTCCAGACAGTACCATCAGGACTTACCTTCACCCATGTTAGGAATTGGAACAGCTCTCCGTTGGATCATCATGTGCAAAACCAACATGGTTTAATGGCTTTGTTTGAACACCCAGCAAAAGCAATTCATCATGAGGCATCATATTTTAATGGCTTCCAACTTAATATCCCATCAAAAACCATCTTATCCTTTGATGGAACCATCAAGACCAACCTTCACCCATGTTAGGAATTGGAACAACTCAATGTTGGACCAACATCAGTAAAACCAATATGGGGCAGGTCATAGTATTTCTGTAATGTTTGGTAGTTCTCTTAACACCAAAGGCTATAACATTATGGAGACATTCTTCGGTCCCTTATTATTATAGTGGTCATACAGAAATCATACTCTAAATCACTCTTACTACATGTCTTAGTCGTTCAGTAATGGGTTTATGCGAGGTAATGCTCGAAGCACCATTGACCACAGATCCGCTTGACCTATCATGGTTGTAGTAAGGTCCTCCCTCTTATAATACTATTTTAATTAACGCTATTGTTTTTCCAAATTAATCTGCTCTGAATGTTGTCAAAATAAAGTTAAATGTCTATTAAACGTTTAATGGTAATATTTCAGTACCATTCAGAAAAATAAAACCTAATAAAATATTAGTATGAAAAATGTAGCAAATACCCTTAAAAATGTATTAATAATTGTTAACATTTGATTCTTATCTAAACTTGTGGTATTTTTGAAACAATTAACATTTTTTGTGAAATCTATTTATAAATATACATACAGTCTCTGGCCAAATTGTTAGACGCACTGTAAGATTCTATGCCAAGTCGAAATTATCAGCTGATAATAAATATATAGCTTTATTGTTTTTACGAGGCTGAGACCGGTTTGCGCTTGTTTACGTTCGTGTATCAATTGGTTAACAGTGTAATGCAATACGTTTAAAATAAATACAAATATGAAGTTTATAAAAAATCTACTGCCCATTACATGTATGTATAAATATAAAAGTATTGCATATAATTTGCTGCAAAACATTTAGTTATTAAAAAACTGCAGTGCGTCATATAATTTGATCTAATTATATATATATATATATATATATATATATATA
>NC_092211.1:62506167-62555326 GCF_043381705.1 Parasteatoda tepidariorum | reverse complement strand
TATTTAATCGTTAATTGTTAATCGTCCGTCCTTATGTAAGTTTAATCTTCAATATATATGTTTTTGTTAAAGAACGTGTCTTTTATTTAAGACGACCACTCATGCCATCCCCCCCCACACATATATATATATATATATATATATATATATATATGAAAAAAGTAATTAAATTGTGGCGTCGTGCATGACATGTTAAGCTGCTTCAAAATAATACTTTTAAAACGTCGTCAAACGAAATATTAAAAGTCCTTAAACATTTTAGAGATTAAAGTCCTAATTCTTTTGAAAACAATATTATTCAAAAAATATTTTAATCATAATATTTAACGAAATATTTTAGATTTTTCAAGATCATAAAGAAGAAAGAAAATTTCTGGTTAAGGAAGTCTGTAAAATAATTTGAAATGTCTGCAACATTATTTATATGTTGCATATATTTTAAAGATTGCATAATATTTCAAAGCTCAAAATTGGGAAACAACGTATAAATGTGTATAACAATGTATAAAATGTTTGTAAAATATTTATTTAACTTTAAATCGCATTTAATTAATATTATTATTTTGCGAAAAATATTCATCTCATTAGTTATTTTGAAAATATATGTTATGCTAATAATTGCTTTGAAAAGAGATGGAAAATTGCTTTTAAAGTTAAATACATATTTTATAAAAATGATGACATTAATTTAATTGCTAGAAAACATTTTACACATAATGTTGCTTAATTTATTTGTCAATTAATGTATTTGTAATTTTAAATTTAAATATTCGTTTAATTTTAAATATTTGTAATAATATAAGAAAATAATCGGAGGATTATTTATAAAATTATTCTAGTAATCATCATATTTACAGTTAAATTCATTTGGTTAGCAGATGTGTTCCATTTGGTAACGCAGTGGTTACCAAATGGTGTTCCACGGAGCCATAGGTTTTCTTCTAAGGATCAGTGGAGTTCCGATAAAAAAGACTTGTTTTTAACTTTTTTGCATTTCAGAACTTGTAATTAAGTTCATTTGCAATTAATTACATTTTTAATATTTCTGTTAATATTAAATATAAAAAATATATTAAATATTTAATATATTTATTATATTTAAGTTATTATATTTAATTTAGTATATTTAAATGCTTTTGAGGAAAAAAGAGCAAAACTTGAAAAAAAAATTTCCAATAACGAGATAAATAATAAATAATGAAAAGGATATACATTCATGAAAAAATTCCTTTGTATCGAATAAAATAACCGAACTCAAAATTTAAGAAGTATGTCTCTCTGATTTCAACGTTTCTGTTTCCCCTCTTTTGTTATTACTGTAATAAAAACAATATTACAGCTCTTTGATTTTCAGTTTTGACTTTCAGCTTTGATTTTCAGTCAACACTAAAATTATATCATTATAATTAAACTAGAGCTGACTTAATGGTGTAGTGGCTGCGTCTACCTAACATTAGTAAGGTTAGGTCCTGGGTTCGGATCCCGGACGATGCATGGATGTTCTTTCATTCCCTATACTATCTGTTCTTACTGTGTTAGCAACGTCGGCCCACCGAATATATATATATACACACTATACTAACATTTACAATGTTATTTTAGACGTTATTTTAATTATCCGAATGTTTACAACATTCTTTCGAAAACAATGTGGAGCGTTACGCACCTTTTTTTGCCTTTAAATTTTATTTTTAACAGTAAATCATTTGCGTTGCGCACGACTTTTAAAGCTGCCTCAAACCAAGACTCTTAGAACTTCATCAAAAAAATATATTAAAAGGCTTTAAATATAATTTCAATAAGGTGGGCACTGGAGAAGAAAAAAACAGAATAGATGCCGCTTCAAACCTGTGATTTATATTATTACCTGTGATCATTAAATTTTTTTCAAAATAACTTATAAAAATTTAATTATTAAATATTTCGTTGATAAATATGTTCACAATTTTTAATGAAATTTATTTTTTAAGTATCAGGGTATCGTCTAAACAAGGTCGATCGTTTGGGATTCCATAGCTGGAAGAAAAAAGTAGAAACTGCCGAGGAAGAGAGTGGATATTAGAATACCCTTTTTTCTATCGAGGAAGTCCCCCCCCCCTCCTCCTATCTTCGCATAAGTATTTGTGATGTAATTTTTTTTTTTTTTTTTTTTTGCTGAAATTGTCCTTACTTCGCGATAATAAATCTTCACTATGCTTTATTCCTAATCTTCCATGTAATGAAAAGATATTCTTGGAAATAATACATAAAACATCGTGACTTTTTAAAATTATCATTTATATTTTTTTAAATTTTCCTTAGAATGCTTCTTCTCAATTACGCTTGTTAAGTGTTTATTGTACAATAACTGAAATGTTTTTATTTTGATAACGATCATAAGATCTTTATATGGGGAGTATTTAATTTTATATTTAAATTAATAGTATTTTTTCTTGATGAAATTAGAAAAATATATATTATATTTTCGTTAATGAATATTAAGATTTATTATTTTTATGAATCTCTAAACTTGATAAGATTACGATTATATTTATTCAATTATGGTTCGCATAACAATTTTAAATTACCCTTGCCTTTTAATTTATACAAAACCTTAACCCAATAAGTAATCAAAAAATTAGTTTTGGTGGAAACTGAAATAAATATATGTTAATTTAATTTTCCGCATGTAAATTAAATAATATCAAACCAACATACATACATCTATTTCTTTCAAAAGCGCATTAAGTAAGTTCAATAATTTCATCGCGAATTAAACAACTCAACTCTTCTCCACTATATGCAAATGCTCATTCCAACGAATTTAATTTTCTTCCGATTAAATATAGCATCAAACATTCATTATTCATCCATTTTAGTCCCTGCCATTAATCAAGAAAATGCGTGCAACAGTTTTCGTTGCTTTTTAATGATCTTTTTTTCATCGATGCACTGATTTTTATGCTTTTGTTATTGTTTACCTAATTAGAATAACAAGAGATGAAACAACCAAAATCGGTAATAAATAAAAGAAGGCTTACGTATAATGGAACTCCCTGTGAGAATAAAGAAAAATCACATTGTTCTACGGCTTCTGAATATATCTCATAAAACGATGTGTTTTATGAGCATTTTTGATTCTAATAAATGAGCAATGGATTATTTTAAAAATTGACCTTTTTTTTTCCTTTGTGCGTATATTGTGGAACTAGAAAGATTAAAGGATTTTAGTTTCTCTTCGTCAGCTGCTGTTGAAAGATTAGAAAAATCATATATTCCCCCTAGTTTAAAAAATGTTCAATCAACGAATAAATTGAACGATTTATTTCATACATAATTAGCTTTAAAAAGTTTGATACTAGGACTTAATAACGTATTAAACATTTAAAATGTATGTTTGATACTTTTACTTTGGAGTGATTATCAAATAAGCATAAATTTTGTCTAAATGCAGGTTTCGTTTACTTATACTGTAATAATTCCCATTCTAAAATTAAGGAAAAATAAGCTGTTGTAGTATGACCATCCAATTAATAGATAAGTTCACGGTAAAGAGCGTTTTTACCTTTCCGGTTTTAAAACCTATTTACAACTAATATGGTAAAAAACCATGAATACAGAACCATTACGTTTTTTAACCATTACAACAAGCATGTTTCCAAAACAGTAAAAAACTTGACATTGGGACTAGGATTTTCGTTAGGCAATAGCATTGGAGGTAAATTGTGGTTGAGTTGTGTTTCTTCAAATGAACATGGCTTAGTTATTTTAACTAGTTGTTCCCGTTACTTCAAGAGATGGGAAATACTAGACTTTTTGTTTGTTTAACAAATTCATGGTGTTTCTATCTATGGGTGTATGACGATATCGTATTTTAAAAGTAAAGCTTCACACATGGGGAACAACAGGACACTGGAAACTCTTCATGTGTTGAAGGGATTAGAGGAAATATGGTGATGTCAGTGCAGGGATTCGCACCCCCGTTCTTTTTATCATGATATAGACAGATTTGCGTTCTCGGCTATAATTTGTACCCTGTTGCAAAGTATAAAGTGGTTTCATTAGGCAGACCTAGTTCGTGCGTTGAAATTCTGGTTGTTTAACAGCATTGGGAGAAAGCGGTCAATAAACGGTTTTTCACAGTTTGATAACTGTCTTATTTTTGGTTATTTGACTGTTCTGTTTGATTATTTCGAAATAACAATTAAATGAATTTTTCCGAGAAATATTTAATAGTATCTTAATATGCTCATTTCAGCTTTTAGCATATTTTAAAGTTGAATACTTAACTTAATATTTAATTTAATATTTTTACTAAGTGTCATCAGCAACAAGTTTCAAGCGATAATGCAACGATTTTTTTCCTATTGTAATTCTCAATCAAATTTTTTGCATATACATTTCAGAATCCTCTGGTTTTAAAAATTATATAATGTACTATAATGCTATTCAAATTTTTATGAACCATACTTAACCATTATTACCTCCGTATTTAAATATTCTGCAATTTTTTTTAAGCCTAAATGCTTATTTTTTATTTTAAAAGTCGACGACTCTTATTTGTGCGTGTTTACTCTTGAAAGGTGTGAGTAGTGTTATTGTTATGAGGAAAAAAAAGAGCAAGTGTATATCTTTTAATAGTCACTAATTCTTGTACGTATCTTCTTATACTTTCCATAAAATTTCTGGGCGAGTACTTCATAAACGAATCTCTTAAATATGTTGTTACTATTATTATACCAAAAATAAGTCTATTGTCTAGTCTAATTGCAACTATTAGATTTTAATTAAATTTGATCTTATGAGTTTTTTCCTGTAAAATATTTATAATATTGAGTAGAATATTTTCCCATTCAACTTTAAGTATCTACTAACTATATTTTCCCTGATATTAAAAATTTTAAACTGAAAAAAAAATAAAGTTTTGTTTATTTTTAAAGAAATGTCACTTCATATTCAATAAAAGTCATTTTCATGTCAAATTCATAAAAGTCATGATATTTCTTCACTTTCAGTAAAAGTACACTTTAAGAATTAAAAATATTGTGTATAAAACTTAGTTTTATGAGGAATCAAGATTTGTAAATTTTAGAATTAAATCTGATAAAAATTGCAGATTATAGAATGTTAACGCAGGTGAAAATAGTCTTAATTGTGCTTAATGTGTTTAAAATTTTAGCTTACAATGCTAAGTAATGACATTTGATGATTAAAAGGTGATAAAAGGAGGGGGGGGGGAATATCGTTTTACGATCATTAAAAATTTTATTTTAACATATGAAGTTATACAAATAACAGTAGAGGTAGAATAACAAAATAAAGCAAACAGTTGAGAAAAAATGAGAAACCGTGGCATGTTTGAGAAGTAGAATAACAAAATATGACAAGTGGTAGAAATGGACAGATAAAACATGAGAAATGTTTGAGGTCGAATAGCAAAATATGATAAATTATAGAGGTAAAATAATAACATATCACAAATGATATTGATAGAATAATAAAACATATTATAATTTTTTAAATACCTGTTGTTATTTTTTCAAACTGAGTGATACCATTCAATAAATTTACCATTTAAAATTTAAAGCATTTAAGATTTAAAATTTACACACACTAAAAACTTATATTTCTTATCTTTAATATAAATAGAATCATTATAAAATCACTTTGATTTGTACTAAATAAAAATGTTTGTACCTACGTTTGTTTCAATATCTTTTGCTAAAAATAAAATTGTTAATTCTTATTTTATTCTAATTTTTAAAAAAAAATTATTATGAAAAATCTACAAATGTTTTAGAAACTTACTGAAACAAATTTTAGTAAAATATTACTACATAATTATTACTAACTATTACTAGATAAATATTACTAACTTAGAGCATTTATTTTTAGTAGTTTTTTCTGAATCTACATGTCTTTAATAGTTATCCGTTTTGTTGCTTTAAATTCAATTTAAAAATCTTACTTAAAATTCTAGTTCTTTTTTAAACAAGGAAATGGAAGCTATTATATGTAGCTAGAATTTGTATAATAAATATGCATGGTATCAAAAGCTAGATGAAATCTATTTTTTAGTAAAATTTAATTTACACAAATAATTAAATAATTCTATTTATTAATTACCACTATTACCAGTTATAAAAGGCCGTTAGTATCATATTTTTAATAACAATATTCTTTAATAAGATATAAAATTTATATAGGACTGTTATTCGAGGCTCCTATTTCATATAAAAGGATGCTTTTTTGCGAATAATATGCTATTTTCATATTTGCTATAAGTTTGCAAAAGTAACCCATAACAGTTGGGTCAAGTTTAGCCTATTTTTCGTCAGTACCTTCTGTTTGTTCTGAAAATGGTGCAAAACATCAATATGGAGAAGAGTCCCAGTTTTGCGAAAAGGAAAAGCGTTTGGAGTTTAAATTTTTATATTTAAAACTTACTCCAATACCACATTATTTGGGCTGAAAAAATTTTGAAAATCTGAGAAAAGGCAGTGATTTTGATAATTTTCATCTAGGAGGTAAAAATGTCGAAGAATTAGTAGTATACAAAATAGTTTAATAACTTTTGAAATATTTAAGTTATTGGCCCGTTCTGAAACCTAGATAATTTTTAAAGCCAAGATAGTATATATAGTTTAAAATTAGAGCTTTTTATTCAAGTGTAAGGCACTTAAACTTGTGATTTTTTATTTATTTTCCTTGGTGAAAAAGCTTCGAAAAACCATTTTAATTAAAGAAAATCAATCATATTTTCAAAAAACTTCATATAGACATTTGAATTCAAGAGAATGTACATACAATAATTCATTCAATAGATAATCTTTTTAAAATATCATGGAAAATATGATATGTTTTTTACAAACATGTATTGTCATATCAATTAACTTTCATAATTTAAACGAACTATTTAATGTAGAATATTTAAATATGAATCTGTTACAAGTATGGCATTCACTAAATACGTAATTTAATCATCACTTAGTCTTCTTAAAACATTAATTTCAAATCAGTTTACTAGCTATTTATTGTACGGTATCAAAATCTATTTTTCAGTAGAAGTTCATATTTTTTTAAAAATCTAATTAACTATCAATACTACCAATTTTAAAAGGCTATTTACAACCGCTAACAGTATATTTTCTTAATCTACTTTCTCTAATATATAATATTTAAAATTCATAATACATAAAATTTATATTTAATTGAAGAAAATTAATCATATTGATAAAAAACTTTGAATAAACATTTGAATTTCAAAGAATTTAAATCCAATAGTTTAATTCATTCAATAGATGATTCTTTCAAAATATGGTGGAAAATTTGATATATTTTGAACAAGCATGAATTGTCTTTGTTAAGCCAATTAACCGAACTATTTAATGCAAAATATTTAAATATGAATCCTTCACATGTGTGACATTCACTAAATATGCAATTTAATAAATCTGAATCATTTAGTCTTCTTCACACAACAATTTCAAGACAGTTTACTAGCCAATGGAAATGGGATCTTCTTTATTAGAGGCCGGGGCGCATGCTCGCTACAAATGGGATTTTCGTACCGGGGCGCGCTCTCTTCTCTAATCTTTAGTGCTCTGTCTCCGACCGCCTCGAATGGACGGGGATCTTTTATTAGGAAAAAGTTTTTTGCCCCGAAAAGATGCGGTTACATCTTTGCGTGTGTTCTCTGTTCCTTTGTTTCGTGTTTTTCATCATTACTGTACACAGTAGGCGAGATGCTAAAGGTATGTGGCTGTTTTCATCTTTCTTTTCAACGGATGTTTAGAACATTAACATTCTTTGCCCAAGAATAAAAGAAAATGCTCTTAGAAACAAAATGAAGTGAACAGAATTCCTATCGGATAAATGCTCATTTTTATGGAGCTAAATTTTTACAAAATATTTACTACATAGTGTACTTCACAATCTATTTATAAATTACAGTTTTAAATACCTTAGTGTGCTGAAGTACAATGTAACTTTTAAAATTTAACAATATTTTTTTTTAGATATGGCTCATTCAGAAAAGTAAATTTATAAATCGTTTATACATCGAAAATAGCATATACATAGAATATACATAAAAAGTTTTTTCGTTTATTCTTTGCCCAAGAATAAAAGAAAGTGCTCTTAGAAACAAATTGAAGCGTTTCAGAATTCATATCGGATAAATGCTTATTTTAATAGGGGTAAATTTTTATAAAATATTTCCTGCATAGTCTACTTCATGATATATTTATATGTTACAGTTTTAATTACCTTAATGTGCTGTAAGTACAATGTAACTTAAAATGTATGAATATTTTTTTTAAAATATGATTCATTCAAAAAAGTAAATTAAATTGATAAATAATTCATACATAGAAAATGGCATATACATAGAACATGTTTCTTTTATTCTTTGTCCAAGAATTAAAGACAATGCTCTTAGAAGCAAAATGAAGAGTTTCAGAATTCCTCCTAATCCTCATTTTTATGTGGCTAAATTTTTATTAAATATGTAATACATAATTTAGTTATGTCTGGTTCGTAATCTATATCACTGCTTTAAATACCTTAATGTGCATCATTTATGATTCATGATATTTTGTGAATGAGAAAAACGAAACAAACATCTGAGATAATAAATTTAATTTAACAATTCTTCCTAATTTTTATTGTTTTTATTATAAATCCTTTTTAGAGCACTCAAAAACAGCTTAATCGATGAAACAGTTGCGAATATATTTTACAGAAGTACCGTGTTTTTAATATACAGTATTCCAGATATTCCTTACACAATTATCGAATTTAAGCAATGTTTGTTAACGTAGTATGAAAATAATGCTTCGTAAGCTAGCCTTTATATCAGGGGTGTCAAGTTTAAAAGCTAACTTGGCCCAAATAAACAATGCTTAACTTTAGGTGGGCTGCAAAAAAAATCAATGTTCATAGAAACAAATATTTTTATTTTGAATAGTACATTGTAATAAACGTACATAAAGTTAAATTATTGCTTACGTCCTGATATTTGACATCTCTTCTCTGCTACTATCTTTTCTATTTTGGGGAGAAATTTTATTGCCCGAGACTACTTTCAAAATTGATCCAACGTGAGCGTTATTAATACGGTTTCGGACAGGAGATTTATTTCCATTCTTAACAGAAATTAATTGCTCTCACTGATAAGTACTTAATTAAAATAATTCTATAATGCTAAATAATTTCATATGCGAATTTTCGAGTATTTTCAAACCCTGCGGTAAATATTCGTAAAATTCAAGCACACCCACTTCAATGAATTTTGCCTTCAAAATTGAGTCGTACTGAATCTCAATCACTTCCATTTGCGTATAACTGGGTACTGAGTCTATATTTATTGAGAAAATCGAAGAAAACAGACAAAATTTGTCTTTCAAAGAATTAAGATCTTTAAACCTTGTTTCAAAATCTGTTCTAAGATTTGACTACTTCTGTTACGATGCAGTATCATCTAAACTAGATTTGTTCTTGCTGCACGTTGGGAAGTGCGTTAAATCTTCACTTTTCAGTGGCCTTTCCCAAAGAAATACTAGTTTACATTTGAATACTTTAATTATGTCAAACATGTTTGTAATGATCTGATCCTTGCCTTGCAATAATAAATTTAAATCGGATAAGTGTTGGGTTATATCAACCATAAAAGATAAATCTTGCAACCATATTTAATCGGAGAACAAGCTCGTATCTTGATTTTTAGTATATAAAAACTTACATATTTCTTCTTTCGAATCCCAGAATTGTTTAAGAACCTTGGGGCAAGATAACCAACTTACCTAGCTGTAGTAGGATAAACCTGAATATGTACTATCTAATTGATAGCTTAATGTGAAAAGGTCTCCATTTCAGCCAATTAGAATTTTACATTTTCGTGCATACAATTTAAAATAATCCGCATAGTTTATAAATAAAGTATATAATAATTTTATATGCTGGTTTCGTTTCTAATTAACATTTCCAAATTATATTTACTTTGCTTCGGATATATTGACTGGGCCACAAAAATGTTCACCTCGGGCCGCGAGTTTGACACCTCTGCTTTATATGAATGCTATTATTTTATGTCAATTCGTAAGATATTAGATACATTGAAATTTGTATTAAAAATCTACACCATCCAACTGACCGCCTACAGATCCCGCATCAACAGTTATGAATTGATTTAAGAAGACATACGTTGAATTAATTGAAATATTCCTACATAACTTGTTTCGATTCAGAAATATTGAATTATTTTTCGGAGTAATTTGTAATTTTACTGAGTCTAGATAAATTGTATCGATTCAGAAGTAATTTGGCTTTTTGTTTAGTCCTAGATTACTTGTATCTATTCGGAATTATTCTATTACTTCTCTTAGAAATTAGTATTTTTGTTTAGTCCTAGATGCCTTGCATCTATTACAAATTATTAACTTATTTCATGGAGTCATTAGTATTTATGTTTAGTCCTAGATCACCTATATCTATTTGATATTGTTCAATTACTTTTCGAAGAAATTCGTATTTCTACTTTGTTCTAGATTATTTATATCTATTTGGAATTATTTAATTTTTCTCAGAGTAATTCGCATATTTTTAGTCCTAGATAACTTATATCTACTCAGAATTATTCACTTATTTCGCAGAGAAATTTGTATTTTTGTTTAGTCCTAGATTACCTGTATCTATTTGGAATTATTCATTTATTTCCTAGTGTAATGTTTCCTTTTCTTTAGTTACCTCAAACTGAGATTTCCTTTTAGGTTTATACTAATATTTTAAATGAATGTGAACCTGATTAGTATGAGTTTTGAGTCTACGATTACTAAAATTCTATTACTTCACACAGCAAGGAATTAGTCAGCTTGTTTGCATATGAATGAAACGAAGATTCAACTGAAATTAAACAAAACAAATTTCATTCGAAAAAAAGTGGAAAAATAATGAAAATTGTTTTAATTAAATTATCAATACCCTTTTTTCATATCATTCCACACTTTTTTTTCGGTGTACGATCAATATAGATTAAAAAAGGGCTTTCGAAGCTATACAAAGACTTTAACAAAGAAAACTCATGATAAAATAACGTAATATAGATTATTAAAAATGCTATTATATTATATCATATTTTAATGAATGGTTGAAAAAATAGTTTATGTTTATATTTGCCGTGTTAAGCAACGATATCTACAAGCAATTGTAAGATTTTTTTTGTACTTAAGAATAAAAATTCCAATAATAATTAATAATTTGTATTATTGTTTTACTTTAAATGAAATAAAATAAATCAAAAATGCATGAAGTAAATTATTAAGTGTGGAGTATATTTTAAAACACGAGAATAAGGCACAAATTTGCAATTTATTATAATTCAGTACATTTATTACATTCGAAGATATTACATTAAGGGTGGCGACAATAGGAAATGGATTGTGTACTTATGTAAATGCTGTTTCAGAATCAATATTTATTTCAGTATGTAATTGCAGGCAAACTGAGTTCTTTGCTTAAAATAATATATATAATATATTTGCTTAAATAATATGATAGATTTCTTTTATTTTTTTAATTTTTAAATTCTTTTTATTTTGTATTTTTGTAAAAACAATTACTGTTTAAGAAGATTAGAATAGTAGGACATTTCCGGAACGGAAATCCTTGAATAATTGCAGATTAATTAGTGTTTGTTTTAATTGCAGTTTCCGGAAGGAAAAGTTATTTAACCGGATATTCAGTGCACCAAAGGAAACAAATTACTTTAAATCAAAATGACTATTTAAAACGATTAATGAAATATTTTAAGACAAAAATTTTTTTTCTTCCTGTAAATAGATTATGAACTAACTATTTTATGTTGAACAACAGATGAGAAATGCTTTGTTCTAAGAAATCTTTAAAAATATAACAAATAATAAACATTTTATTTAGCTGATACTAGCATCAAGTTCCGTTTATGTGTTTTTGAATATTATTTATACACTGTTAAAATTTTTATTCTAAAATCACGGTAAAATAACTGCAGCTGTCTGTCTAACTGATTAACCGTAAAGTTTAGGTAAAGAACATTTTTTTTCCTTTATGGTTTTGAAACCATTTACAAAAAGTAGGGTTATAAAACCATGAATAAAAAGCAGTACGGCTCTTTAACCATTTACGACTAGCATTTTTCAAAACCGTAAAAAAAATTTTTTTAACTAGACATAGGAGGTCTTCTTTTCGTTAGGTAATGGGCATTGGAGAGTGCCGGGCACTGGAAATTCTTCTTGTGTTGAAGGGAATGGAAGAAATATTGTGGTGTCAACACTAGGATTCGAACTCCAGTTCTGCCAGTCATGAGATTGACAGATAAACCCGCTGGGTACGCATCTGTAAAGAACTAAGTAGCTTCATTAGGTGATTCTAGTTTGTGCGATAAAACTCTGGTTGTTTAACCGTATTAGGTGAAAGTAGTTAATAAAAAGTTTTTCTCAAACTTAACAGTTTGATTACCATTTAATTTATGGTTATTTGATTATTATGATTAAATATGGCAAAATAACCATGCAATAAATTGTTTTTAAACCATTTTCTCCGAGAAATTTCGAACAGTGTAGTGCTTTCAATTAATTTCCATAAAAATATTATTCAATCATTCATTCATATATGAGTTATTTTCAATTCATTTATAGTTGCATTTTTTCAAAAAAACAAATATGCATTTAGTTTTCTTAGTTTTTTACTCAGTAAAACGTAGTATTTTAAGGTTTAGAAAAACCGTAATGTAAACCAAAAATTTATTTTCCAAATTATATTTATTTTTCGGATATATTATGCGATAAATATCAAAAAAATTTAACATTTCCCATTTGTTTCTGTACTGTTATTATGATATTAATTGTTAAATTAAAAATTTTAATTTTTTGAAATTTTTAAAATTTAATTTAATTTTTTTTAATTTTTTAAATTTAATTTAATTTTTTAAATTTTTAACATTTCTTAAAACTTTTGTAAAAATTTAACTTTGATCGCTGTATAATTCAATCAAAATATTAACAAGATACTAATATATTTTTCTGAACATAAACAAATTTGACAATGAAATATATATATATATATATATATACACACAAAAATTTGACAAAAAGAGTGAGATCTTTAAACTTGTAAANTTAACAATGTATATATATATATGTATATATATATATGCATATATATACCTATATACATATGTACATATGTGTATATATAAACTCTTTTGCCTAGCGTTTTCTTGTTATAACTTTAAAAATGTTTAATAAAATTAGACAAAACGTTTGTAGTAATTTGAAATTGATTACGAAATTATTGCTTTAAAATTTGAGAAAAATGCTTTTAAAACTATGCAAAATATGATTAATTTTTTGCTTAGTTTTCAGTAATTTGAGCAGGAAGAATTATTTTTTTCCTTACTTTTGTAATGAACCATATTTGGCAACTAATACTAATAAAATCCGATTTGCATACCTTAATTAAAAAAATTCAGCAATTTTGTCCTTTTTAAACGAAAGGTCCAAATAAAATTGCGTTTTCCAGAAATTTCATTTTGCACTACTAAGCAAAATATAATAAAAATAACACCAGCATTGTTGGAAATCATCCCACGTCAAAGTTTTTTTTCGCATATTTTCTTTTCCTATGAGTTAATATCTCTGTGTATGAACGATTATTATTTGGTATTATAATTTATCTAATTCTGTCTTATAATGCAAAATAATATCTTTAGAAACTCCCTTATCACTCTTCATTAGATGCTCAATATGATTCATTACAAAATTATGGATAAAAAAAATTATTTTTAATACACATACACAGTATGTGTATTAAGTATAACTATTAATTTACTTATATATTGCACAGTCTTAGAATTTTTTTTTAATATTTAAGGCAAACATTTTGCAATTAATTTTAAATTACTCAAAAAAATTTTTGAATTCTTTTAATATTTTTAAAGTTATATAAAAAAAATGTAAGACGGAAGAAACTTCACTTTTATTAATTATAGTTATATTAAGTTAAAGTTATACTTAATAGTTACTGTTTATTTATATTATAAATATATTTATTTATTATTTATTTATCTTTGGTTAGTTTAAAATTTTGCTACTATCTTACAAATGACAAAAAATTAAGAGCAAATTTTCATTGAATTTATTTATTTAATTAAAATTGTTATAATTTTTAATTATTAAATAGATGGCGCACTAAGATCATACTATAGAAAAAATCCAAGGTTCTCTCAAGAAATAATTTTAATCCAAAAGATTTTCATAGATATATACGGTTTTTTCATAATACATTAAATTGCGCATTCTTTTTATCGAAATTTACAAGAACAAGTTTACTTAAATGCGGCTGAATCTCGTGATACAGCCCACTATCTCGTCCTTCAAGATTTGAAGGTGTTTTTGAAATGATTCACAAAAACCTCGAATTTCAAAGAAGAAGAAAATAAGAGAAAAGTGAAACAAAAATGGGTCTTGTTACTTAAACCTCATGATTTTAGCGTAAAATTCTAGTAATTAAACTGGGAAATAACATGACCAGGAAATGACTCCGCATTTTTTAAAATGAATATTTTTAAACAAAGCTCTTCTCCAAGTCAAATAAACAAGGAAAGTGTGTTAGTCTATCATTCGGGATCCAGTTTCCGCATTACCGAAAGGTCAGCTATACCACTTTCCCTTTTTGAAAAATATTTTATTGCATAAGCAGTATTTAAATTGCCCCAATTTTGAAAATATGTGTAATTTCCATTTATTTATACCTAATTAAAATTTATATAACATTAATAAATTAAGTAATATATACCGCAAATTTTAAAGAAAATGTATGTTTGTGTATTATTAATTAAAACTTTTATTTTTGTTCCAAAAAATAAAAACTTTGTATATAATGTCATACCATTTTTCAAAACATCTTATAAAAGATATCTATGATAAATGAATGTCGTAAGTCAAAAATCCTACAAAGATATCACCTGAATTTTTCAAAGGAACGAATGCATCTCGCAACAAATAAATCAATATCGAAAAGTGTACAGCTGAGATTTGAAAAAAAAAAAGGAAAGGATTGAGACGTAATTTTTTTCACTTTTACAATTTTGCTGACCATTGAAATCTCTCTCGTTCCCTTTCGTAACATCCATTAATATTTGCAAGAAGTATGGCTTCCAAGTCAGAAGTGGGTTATGCGATTTTCTGGAGACGTTTTATTGCCTCTGAATTTATGACCTGCATAGATCACACCTACCCACATACTCTCTCCCTCACACACTCTCTTTCTAAAGAAGGATTCGGTTTCCTGATGCGATAAATTTCACGTATATATATGCGAACTACTTCATTCACACCTTTAAATGTATATATANAATCATAACATAATATATATATATATAACATTAAATAAATACTAAAAGGACAAAGAGAGAAAAACAAGGAAAATTAAGAAAATTAATAAGTTTTTTTATATACAGCGCATAAGCTGCAAGTACATAGATCTTATAAAATAATGTTTTTGAACTTAAATTAATTATTTTTAATTGTTGAATTTTTTAAACGTTTTATATATTTTTTAGGAAATTAATATTCTTGCTTTCATTTTTAACGTATTATATTGTATTTTAAGTTCATAAGTATGAATAAAAAATTTAAATGAATTTCTATAAAAATAATTCAGAAACTCGGATTGAAGATTCAAAACCGACAAAAATGGAAAATATCTTCATCGTGAAGTGCTTTTTTGACTATTTGATAATGTATTTTGTTTGCTTTTATTTGATGGCTGATTTTGTTTTCTATTGTGATAAGTTTTGTTAGTTTCTTTCTCCACTTTTTACTTCTCTTATTTTGGTCATTAAAACATTGTTTGACTGTGACCAAGTGACCAAGTTTTGTGAGAATACGCTTATTAATAATAATAAATAAATACAATTTTCATATCGGTTACTTGCTTCAGTATAAACAAATGAGATTGAGTTCTCTCAAATCAAGGAATGTAAAAGAAATCCAAATAAACGTATTTTATTCCAAACAAATGGAATGACAATCAGAGATTTTAATAGCAATTAGTAATTGAAAGTTTCAATTTCTATTATTTACTGTTCAAAGTGAAATTTTCAATGTTAAAAAAATCTGGAATAACTACTTAAATATTTATACTATTCTATCCCGTGAATTTGATAAGAATGTTCGTGAATTTGACTGCCTTAATTCCTTTTCTAGTTATAAATATTTACAACAATGAACTGAGGCACTTTCACAACTTTCTAAAGAGTTAAGGTTTAAACAGGAAATTTTAAACACCTCCTACCATTTGGGAGAAAATAAAAATGTGCCAATATTTTCTTAGGGAATCTCTTTGTTTACTTTGGTTAACTTGAACAAATAAGTAAAGTGTTATTCTAAATTCACTCAGATTTATTGCATAAAGAGTAAACACGCTTTTGAATGTATTTGAATTTTTAAAATATGAAGAAAAAAATTATTGTGTATTCTGAAAATATATTTTTTTTTGGTTTTCAACTATATATATACAAATAATAATGAGATGAGGACATGGTTATTAATCAAAGATATAGCATTTTTAGTATTTATAATATTAATAATACACTTGCATATTTACACAGTAAAGGCTCAAATGACTGTGTCATATTATTATGAAATACTAAATAATGATGCTTAAATAAAAAAATGTTTACATTATTTAAATATTAAAGTAAAAATGACTGTCAAATTAAAACATTAAATATTTCGTAACTTTCTCTTCAGACATACAATTGTGTAACAAAACTTCGGTTTCATTAAGAAAGTTAATTATTCGCATAAAATTATGTACTTTGTTTCAGAAAAATAATTTTCTTTTTAGACAAACACAATTTTTTTTAAATATAATGTCTCATGTTTTTATAAAATATATCAAAGAAACACTACTTATGCAATATTTTTTCTTTCTGGAAATTTCTTATTTATTGATGTTTTTAAGCGACTATTAATTTTTACATCCTATAAATTAATAAAAAAAATAATAGCCGATGACATTTTAATAATTGTTAATAATTTCTTTCCAGAGCTGGTATTTGACATTAATTAAATTTATTAAATGTAACTTTGATGTTTTTTCTTCACTGTTGACATTGACTACAAAAAATAGATGAAATAAAATTAATGAATGACTTTTCCTTTTAGCAAGAACCAACCAAAAAAAAAAACTTCATAAAAAGGATATAAAAAAACCTCTATTAGAGTTAAGTGATATAAATGAAGATATTAGTCTTCATTACCCTTTTCATAGAAAGTCTCAGAAAGCTGAGGTGTTGTATTCTTCGATATTTGACGGTCCATTGTGTTCTTAGAAATACATACTTGTATTTGCCACGAATCTCTTCTCTTAAGGCAATGAATAGGAAAAAGAAATAGAATTGTTCTTTTCGTATAGTCATGGCATCCATAAATCAACTTTCAAAAAATAGAACAAAAAAGAAAAAAGTGAAGTAAAAAAACTTATTTTCCAAACTCCGCAAATTTCCTTGCATCGGGTGTGAAAGAAAAATGTGAAAGATATATTGATGATGTATCTAAGTCAGAAGACGAGTGACTTCAGGTTGTTAAGAAAGTATTGAACAATTTTTCTATTTTATTTCACGAATTCGAACATTTTATTTTTACTTGTCAGTTATTTTGAAATTCCGGTTATTCCTCCCCTGTTATTATACGCGCATCTAAGGATATTCCGTCGCAGACATAAATTGTCTTTTGGACGCTTAACAAGGTCTTAAATTATTTCGAAAGAAAAACGAGAAAGTTTCGGAAATAAATGAAGTTTAGTTTGTGGTCTTCGGAGACTCGGCAAGTTTTGAAACGAATCCACTCACTTAAAAGTTCTTTCAATTTTTACTTCATTTTTTTTATTAAAAAAACCTCTTTTTTTAAAAAAAAAAAACATTTGAAACTGAGAAAGAGACTTTCATTAAAATATCATGCATGTATCTTCGATTTTTTTTGTATAACTTAAGAGACGAAAATGAAATTGACTATAAAACAAAATCCAAAATCCTTAAGGCTACGAAAAATCATTTTTGTTAAAGTAAAATAATTAGTGAGTTATATAATAATGTATATAATTAATAATAATAATAATAATAATAATAATGATGATGATNGGTATATATATATATATATATATATAAACAACTAAATAAAAGTAGCCAGATTTTCTTGGGACAAACAAATTATTTACAGAAAAAGTTCTTTTAAACGAAGTTTTTGTAAATAATATCCTCTGCATATATTCTGGAAATGCTTATGCCGGTTGAGATAAAAAAATTAGATATTGAAAAATTTATGGGAAGTTTTGAAGCTAGTTATTATTGGAAACATTATTTTTGACATGCCAGAAACATGAAATTTTGAAGTTCAATTTAATTTTTTAAGCATGCAAAATAGTCGATGCTAGTACTAGGTTATTTTAAAATGATAACAGCAAAGCCCTTTATTAAATTTTCCTAAAAAACAGTTCTTTTAGTGGTTTAGTATAGATCTTGGTGCAAATTTGAAATTATATACGAACTAAAAGTCATAAACATAAATATAGCTTTTAAAATAAAAGTCATTGTTTGAAGATCTTCTTATCAAAATGACCCAAATAAATAAAGGATAAATTTGGGTCATTTTGATAAGAAGCAATTCATTGCAAAATAATATATGACTTCAAATCCTCTTCTATAAAATTTTTCTCCAATATTCTTTAAGAATGTACCCGATTATCAGAAGAGATTTAGTAACTAAATAAAAGATAAAACTTTGGCAATTTTTCGCTAAAAAAGGCATAGACTATTTCGAAAATAAAGCAATAAAAGTTCAGTAATATTCCTCGTCAGGAACTTAAACCTAAATTGGAACAGTGGCTGTAGCTCTAATCCCATTGGCGTTCTTCTTGAGAAATGGAACTCTTCTTAAGTTGTAAAAGGAACTGTAAGCGAATTAGCAGCAAATGAGCCAATTAATTCTTATTTGAAGGTCTGTGCGAGAAAATCCAGACTTCCGTACCTGTGTTTAAGAAAAGAGAGATGTTATTGACGGAATAACTGTAATGAAGAGATCCGGCAACAGTTTCTGTCTCTGTTATTTGGCATATATATATATATTGCTTTATCGTTGTAAAATCTGCAACTTAGTGAATTATCTTTCATTATTAATTAGTTGTAATTAATTATTAGTTAGTTATGATTTATTATTAGTTTCTAAGCAAATAAAATTTCAAAACAGAAATTTTATTTCCCAAGCTTAATACTGTTTCTATTACACAAAAAAGAAATATGTGTTTGCAATTGCTTTGCAAAACCCACTCAGAAAACATGTTTTTCTAAAAAAGAAGGTGAAATAAGTAAAAAATCAAATAAATCATAACATATATATATCATACATTTGATATTTTTCATACCCGGGTAAAGAATGAAAAAAAAATACTAGGAAAATAAATTGAACTTACTCTCTATCTAAATACCTCCTACCTAATTTATTCAAATAAGTTCTTTACCATAGTTTGAAACTCTGTTTCTATAGTTAGCCAATGCAAACATACAAATATTTTCGCAGTGTGTCTCTCAGACATTATTTACCAAAATAAAAATAAAATCATCTAACTATATTTCAAAGATATTTCATGAATTTAAATGCACCACCTGTTATTAAATCGTAATATCTGTAGTCAAGCATCCCTGTTAACTCAATGCTTTTAGAAGCTTGGAATGAGGAGGATGTTATACTATCTCAAGTGAGAATAAACATTAGATTAAAGGTAAGACATTGCATTAGTAATATGCAAATCTTAAACTACTCATGTTATGTTTTAAAGTGTTTAGCTTAGCTTAAAACCTTTGACATCAGTATATATAATGTGTTTCATGTTCTTAAATTAGAATTCAAGGGAAGAACGTTTTATTATATTTGATCTGTGATTGAATATACAAACTTTCTCCAATCATTAGACAAGTGGGGTTTACAAACTGCCACTTATTTCATCTATAAATATTTCCTGAAAATATATTATTGTTTCTTTATGTTAGCTAACGAAAGAGATTCGTAGAATTTATAACGTTTATTGAATAAAATAATTCCATATTTTTATGAATGCTGAATGCTTTTGGTGAATGAACTTTGATAGTATTATAAAGATTTTAAGAAATTTTAAGTGGATTTTGAATGTGTTTCATATTTTTCATAATCTTCAATTAACCTCCTGGTCTGGTCAATTTACTAACTCACTACGAAAATGGATCTCATACATAAATATTATTTTATTTTAACTTAATCGCTGAGTAATTCATTATAATTGGTCATTCGCCTATATGAGAGTTTATTTCCAAAACTTTGTAATTCTCCATCCCTTCCAGAGGACAAAAAAATTCCTGCATTAATCTTTCTAGGAAACTTTCTATATTGGAGAACGTTTTAAAAAAATTTTACCCGCATTTGTCCTATGTGGAAAAGATAACCTTAAAGATCTACTACACTTAGCACGGCGTAAATTATCTCTATCACCAAGGATGCTTTTTGTCAGTGCAGTGATTGCTGCGAAATGGGGGCCGTATACGAATTGACCAATCATCACCGAAATCTGAACATGGTTCGCCTAATTGTTTAATGAGCACTTGATGAACAGAGAAAAAGGAGCACTTTAGTACATTTAGCTCATTTTATCTTTTCATTTAGTTCTGCTTAGTGAATTTAACATTATATTTTATTAAAACGGCCAAATGGTCACATTTCCTCCCTGTTATCACTGAAACTCTAATAAATGTAATTTTTTTTTCCTTAAAAAAATTTATATTTAATAATGGCTACTTTTTCAGAAAACTTAAGCTTATCTTTCTTTATTTGACTACCCTGTGTTGTGACAGTGAAGTTTCGAAGTTCTATTCCCGGTGGTGGCTTGAAGTTTATCTGGTAATTAAACACGTGTGATGCACAATGCTAATCACATCACACCTACCCTGCTTGGTCTCACCTTGACCTCTATGTCATCTATAATCAGTATCTTGCTATTGCGGAAGTGCCTTAATCTTTATTATTACTATTATTTTTATTTCTTTATCAAGAGAAAGATTAGTTACATTCAACTATTTCTATTCTAATATCGGACTTTTATAAACACTAATGCGAAACTAGCATTGATCGTTGCCAGGTTTAAGTAAGAAGATCAGAAACTCATATTTATCGCTCTGCTCAAAAATATTACAAAGAATTAAAATTTACCCTCTAGTAATTCTTTTTCAGTAAGGATGAATTTGTATATTATTTAAAATTTAATTAAAGTTCAAAGAATTAAATGTGTGTTGAAAGTTTGGTGGATAGAGAAGCAAATATAGCTTCGAGAATAGAATTATAGCACTACAAAATATAACAATAAGCAAATTAAATTATGAGAGTTCAGGAGGAAAACAAATTACATAAGAATTTAAACCTTCAAACTAACTTATATAATACTTTTCTTCTGAAACAAAGGAAAATGCATTTTATACAATATATATAACTATAATACTTTAATCCTATTAAAAATTTTAAACTTTGTGCTATCCAATTCAATGGTGTCATCACAGCTTAACTTTTTTCATACTTTACTTATTTAAAAAATATTATTGCATTTGGTTTTAATTAAAATTTTTCAAGAACATTTGTTAATAAAAAAAAACAATTAATTTTTCGCTGCGAAATTGTAACATTAAAAAACTAAATATTTCAAAAAATAAACAACTGAAATTTGTATAACTCCTTTTTCCTTTTGTTTTTATGCATAGGGAAATTTTTTTTTTAAAAAGGTCATTTTTTTTAAAAAGAAATCAATCATAAAAATTTCCATACATTTTAAAAGAATCTATAGTTTTGATGGATCGCAGATATAAAATAATTTATTTGTAATATATTACGCGGTGTAGCAAAACTCTTGTTTTGAATATTATTTTCTTTTCGAAAATCCCGAGTAGAGATACGAGAAAAAAAATCAACTTTTATCTTCTATTTTTTAGTAGTTCGTGAAATATAAATACCCGGAATAATTCAATATTGTTCTTGTAAAGACGTAAAATCTGAAGTTGTTCCTCAAAACTGAATGTGGTTATAATGTGATAAAAGTAAACCTAGCTTGCAATAAATATAAGGCTATAAAAATTTTTGAAACTGTATACGGATAAAACCCCTCCATAAACATAAATATAGCTTTTAAGATGAAAGCTAAACCAAGCATAGAATGTGGACCTATAATATAGATGATAACCTTTGGGCCATTCTGATAAGAAGCCATTTATTCCAAAAAATATTCCACTCTATTGCTTCCAATCTTTGGCGACACAATTTTTCTGCAATATTCTCTGAGAATATACCCGATTATCAGAAGAGATTTAGTAACGAAATAAAAGGCAAAACTTTGGCATTTTTCCGTTAAGAAAATCATAACCTGTTTTAGTAATAAAGCAATAAAAATGCTGCAACATTATTTGCCTGGAAGTTAGACCAAAATTGGAAAAATTGTTGCATTTCTAATCACATAGGTGTTTTTCTTGAGAATGAAAATTCTTCCGAGCAAACGAACACGAATGAACTAATTAATGAAATTAAATATAAATAATTAATGATATAAATTAAGGTACCGGACAACCTTTTCATGCCAATCTTTACTAAATCATTTCTCTGTTATATATATATATATATATATATATATAAACAACTAAATAAAAGTAGCCAGATTTTCTTGGGACAAACAAATTATTTACAGAAAAAGTTCTTTTAAACGAAGTTTTTGTAAATAATATCCTCTGCATATATTCTGGAAATGCTTATGCCGGTTGAGATAAAAAAATTAGATATTGAAAAATTTATGGGAAGTTTTGAAGCTAGTTATTATTGGAAACATTATTTTTGACATGCCAGAAACATGAAATTTTGAAGTTCAATTTAATTTTTTAAGCATGCAAAATAGTCGATGCTAGTACTAGGTTATTTTAAAATGATAACAGCAAAGCCCTTTATTAAATTTTCCTAAAAAACAGTTCTTTTAGTGGTTTAGTATAGATCTTGGTGCAAATTTGAAATTATATACGAACTAAAAGTCATAAACATAAATATAGCTTTTAAAATAAAAGTCATTGTTTGAAGATCTTCTTATCAAAATGACCCAAATAAATAAAGGATAAATTTGGGTCATTTTGATAAGAAGCAATTCATTGCAAAATAATATATGACTTCAAATCCTCTTCTATAAAATTTTTCTCCAATATTCTTTAAGAATGTACCCGATTATCAGAAGAGATTTAGTAACTAAATAAAAGATAAAACTTTGGCAATTTTTCGCTAAAAAAGGCATAGACTATTTCGAAAATAAAGCAATAAAAGTTCAGTAATATTCCTCGTCAGGAACTTAAACCTAAATTGGAACAGTGGCTGTAGCTCTAATCCCATTGGCGTTCTTCTTGAGAAATGGAACTCTTCTTAAGTTGTAAAAGGAACTGTAAGCGAATTAGCAGCAAATGAGCCAATTAATTCTTATTTGAAGGTCTGTGCGAGAAAATCCAGACTTCCGTACCTGTGTTTAAGAAAAGAGAGATGTTATTGACGGAATAACTGTAATGAAGAGATCCGGCAACAGTTTCTGTCTCTGTTATTTGGCATTGAAAAGGAGACATTACTATCGCCACTTAAATTTGTTGTATTGTAATTTGTTTGTATCTCGTTAAGTTTTGGGGAGTTAAAACTTTAACTTGTAAATGAACTGATTAAGGTTGTTTTGATAATGTAGATGATGAGAGATAAATCGCGCTTCTAGAACTATAGATGAACATTTATTTACGAGAATGATTAATTAATTTATTGCAATAAAGTTAAAAGTGACGCACGCATTGCTCTATTTATTTTTGAAATTGTTTATTTCAGTAAAAAAATAATATATTTAAAAATACTATGAATTTTGCAAAAAAAGTACATACCGAAAAATAATTTTTTATTGAAACTCAAAATAAAAGATTTCAAATTTAAGTTAAAATTTAGTGAATATTCGTTTTTGACCCCCGGTATTTGAGTAGCAGCGCTTCGCACTCCCGTGCCATAGGTCCTGGGTAAGATACTTGGACTGGGAAAGTTTGCCTTTCATCCTTTCAGTGGGTAGATAAAATGAGTACCAAGCATGTTACTAAGCACTGGGAGTTCCGAGTTCGGCTGACCATCAAACTGGAACATCTACTCCTGCACCCCAGAGCCCCAGGTCAAGAAAACTGAGATAGACACAATAGGCCTTGGCCCTCTAGGGGGTGTCGTGGCACTGAGTTTAGTTTTTAGGATATTCTTTCTTGTTTTCAAACTACTTTAATTTTAAGTATTAAAAGTTCGAAATATATAATTTATCCCATTAAACTGGTCATAGCACTAAAATTTCAAAGAATAATCTTTGAATCCATGTATATGCTCTTGGCTTTTCTATTATTGTTTTGTGAAAACTCTTCAGACACAAAAAATTACAATCCGTCGGATATCATTTGAAGTCTGAATACAGCAACTTTCTGTTCACCGAATTGACATTGAGATGTCAAGAAGTTTTAGGGCATGAAGTTGGGGGAACATTTTCGAATCAAAAAATTATTTGTATTACAAAATTTTCTATGAATGCGAAGATATGTCTTCACTTTCTAAATTCAGTGATTGCAATTTGTGTGTTTCTTTCATATCTTTCTGGTTTGTATGTAGAAAATAACATTTAATCAGTAGCTTTCTCCACGTTATACATCCATTTTTTCCGTATCTTTAGATTGGAAAAATGACTTAGTAACCTTCCATAGAGACTTATTAACTTTTCATTTGGGAAGTAACGTTCTTTGAAACTATTTTATATGCAAAACACATAAAGGATATTTACTTCATTTTAACTTTTAGCACTTATGCTGTTGTTTAGCTGCAATGCTGAAAAATCCGTATGAGGCCGTTCTATTTTACAGCCTAAATCAAAATATTCATAAGAAGGAATTTTTTTCTCATTGCTTTCTGTATTAAGCATTTAATATGCATTTAAACATATTAAATATTTTTCACAGAAAGCAATGTATATTCCTAGTCTATTTTCTCATATTCAAATCGCTTCCTGTATTAAGCATTTAATATGTAATTATGCAAAATGCTTAACGTATATTCATAGTCTATATACATACTTATAATCTTTATTTCTCATAATTACATTGATTTCGGTATTAAGCATTCATACATCCTAAATACTTACTACATAAAGCAATGTATGTCCTTAGTTTGATTTCTCATAGACACATTTCTTCTTGTATGAAGCATTTAATATGTATTTATACATATTAAATGGCTTAATGTATGCTTGTAATCTTCTCATAAATACATTGCTTTCTGTATTAACCATTTAATATGCATTTATACATATTGGTTGGTTGGTGTCGTATCCTCTATTGAATCATATTTCATGGTGTGCTTGAATAGTTTTTGAAATTTCCATGGCATTAAATAAATACAAATCCTCTTCTGTGGGGTAGTATAAGAGGTGAAGGCCTGCAGCGACTGCAGGGTAGTTAAAAACATGATATGGTGTCAGTTCTACATTAAGACAGTTGCCACAGTTTTGATATTTTCTAGTCCTATCTGTAGAAATATTTATACATATTGAATGATTATTATAGAGAGCGTGTATGCTCTTAATTTGATTTCTCATGGCCACATTGCTTCCTGCATTAAGCATTTAATTGTATTTATACGTATTAAACTCTCAATATTTATCCGCAATCTATATGCATATTAATAATCTTATTTCTCATAAATACATTGCTTTCTGTATTGAGCATTTAATATGCATTTATACATATTGAATGATTATTACAAAAAGCAATGTATATTCTTAATTTGATTTCTCATCGTTACATTGCTTCCTGTATTAAGCATTTAATATATATTTATTCTTATTAAATGCTTTATGTATATTCATAATCTTATTTCTCATAGTTACATTGCTTTCGGTAGTAAGCATTTAATATGCATTAATACACGAAAAACATTTCAAAACAATTGAATGATATCAACATAATTTAAATAAAGTATTGTTGATGAATGTTAATTTCAAATTCAAGAATTGAGCTTCTAAAACTTCTATTAATACTTTGTAAAGTATTGCCATTAATTGTGAGTATTTGAATAGACTGTAAAAAACAAAAGGCTTAAAAGTGAACATAATTTTCTGGAAGAATTTGACTCGCATCAATTCTTTTGAAGTCAATTTGTCTGTAAAAAACGACTTTGAATTGAAATTGGAGGACTCGATGGGCCATTTGTCTGACAAGTTCTGTAAACGATAATTAATGAATGGTTGAGAAATCAGCGAAGCAATCTTTAAAGCGAAAAATCCTATTGCATGCGAGAAAATCTGAAAAAGATAAAAGGTTTGGGTGTTTGATTTAGTAAGTTTAAAAATTAAAAGATGGATGCCGACATATACTTGAAGTATTTGGGCTTTTGTTATTAAAATGGTCTGAAAGAGCGATTGCACTGATTTGGAAGATATTAGCTAGAAGACAATTAATGATCAGTAGAAAATAAAATTTTTATTCGCATTTATTTACTTTTATAAATTGCTCAATTTTAATAAAATAGTAATTCGAAAATCAAAATTATAGACTTTAAAGAAGTAAACAATAAAGATAATTTGTAGAAAAGTACTTAAAGTATATAAAGAAATTAAACCTTTATTTAGGACTATTGCAATGCTAACCATAACACAATTTATATAAAAATGTCGAAGGTATCAAAATTAAATATATTTTTAGCAACTACAACATGCACTGTTAGAAATTTTGGAGCAGTGCAGTATTAACGCAAGATTTTACGGTACACAACTAAACTAAGAAATTTTATTTATTTACTTTTCTAACCAGAGTTGAACAGCTGAACGAAATCTGATCTTACAACAATCAACGTTTAGCTTCGAAGCCTTGTAAATTTAAACTTAACCCAGAAGACAAGAGAAATCCTGGATCAAACATTGAGACAAACGGGCCCTTGGGGAGGATTTGTTTTTGTAACTAACATGGATTTGCATTCAGTGAAGAGGAAAAGCTCGAAAGCGAGGATAAAATTTATTCTGATGGCAAGGGAATTCTAATCAGTCTATGGCTGAGGATATTTTACGTCAGCACTGTGGTGGCCGGGACTAGAATTCGTTTGAATCAGCCAGGGCAATGATTCGATTCTGGATCACCTCAATGGGAATCAAACGCTTTACTGCCTGAGAAACTGTGACTTAGGAACCATTTTATTTTATCTTATAACTGCCGCTGAACAGCCGACCCAATTTTGAGTCTACGACTACCAATGTTCAACTCCGTAGCCTTATAATTTTAAATCTAATATAGAAGGCAAAATAAATCATGGATCAAGTATTGGGAGGGTTTTTTGATGTAACTAACACGTATATGCGCTGCAAGGAGAGGAAAACACGAAAACCTTCCTCAGTTAGCCTGACGGCAAGGGAACTCTAATCCATGGTTCGAACCCAAGAATTATGTGAAACTGTAATAGTTTCATACAATTCTTTTCAAAAAGTTTATGTGCAATGTACTGCAGCTATAGCTTTAATTAAATTTTATAAAATATTTCTGTAAGAAAGTAAATCGTTCCAACTAATGCTTGAAATGATTATGGAAATAAACCATGCCTCAGAAAACTTCGAAATACTCTAACTAATAATATAATTTTTTAAAGACTTTTTGTATGTGTTATCCATGCACACTATATTTTGAGTAAATAGTTTATATTTCATACATTGATTAAACTCTTTTTGATACAATCGAACAAATGCATTCCAAGTTTAGATAAACATAGATTCCAAACTCCCGAATCGCATTATTCAGCTTTTTTATACTGTAGTTGTTATCAATTTTTTTTCATTTTTTGCAAAATGATTATATAATCCCGCTTGAATTAAATGTCTCGAATACGTAACAAAATTTGATCTTATTACATTATAGACATTTTTAGTTTCCTTTCTAACTATACATCCTACCACAACGCTCTGCTTAATCTGAATTTAATTACTTTTGGAACTGAAGAATTGAAAATATAAGACCATTTGAGTTATTTGAAAGTATCATTAACTGCCATTATATTTTCTCACAGGTAAGAGAAGCGAAATAAATCAGACCACATAATGGCAAATTAGACCACAAAATGTGAACTACAAGCAAATATTTGCATGAAGCAGAATTTATTTCGTTAAAAATTGTTGCAAAATATTTTTGTAAATACATATTTTAAAACCATAATTAAATATCTAAAAGCATTGTATTGTTATTTAATATGTTTATCGAAATAACGAAAATAATATGTACTTCAGAATTGAAAGATTAATAATATTTCATTGATACTTATTTCTTAACATATGGTGTGATTTAATATTGCCCTACATTTGGGTTTTAAATTAATATTGTAGATATAAGAGCCATAATTGAAAACGCAACTACTGTGAAATATAACATAGGACTAGTCTGGGTTATGCCACGAATAATTTATTTGAATAGATTTAAAATAGTGTTGAGGATGTGAGGATGATTTCAAGTAGTGTATTAGAGGTGGTGTGGTGTGTTCATTAGTTCATTCGTGGATTGGAATTGATTAACTGAAATAGAATTTCTGCCATTGCCACATTTAATACCCACTATGGAAAGTTCTGTAAAGCTGTACATTTGGAATACACGTTTTAAACTGAACTATTTTTACATTATTTTGTTCCATCTCAAAAATTACGGTACATTACTTAACGTTATTTATAAACTAAAAAAATGCATTACAAATAAAATAAAGTTATTGTAGCTGTAAAAATATTGCACTTCATTTTCATTTGTTACGTTTTAAATATGCTTAACAAGGATCAAAGAACCATTTACAACTGGAACTGCTAATAAACAGTGATTACAAAACTATAGGGTTCTGTAACTATTTTCACCTAGTATAACTTCAAAACCATGAACATGAAATTTAATTGGACGTTGGAATAAGGTTATCTTAGGCTTTTGGAGTTAAAAAAGGCAAATAATTTTGAGTTTGGTTGTGGTTGAGTAGAGTTTTGCTAAATGAATGGCGGAATGTGATTTAATTGATTTATCTTATAGTGGTTGACTTATTTCGTCACTTTATGTTTGATTGTCAAGTCTTTATTCTAGTTTTGTCCTTCTAATTAACAACCTCTCACAATGCTCTACAGTGAAATTTCGTGTTAAGGAAACATTTTCGTCAATTGAAAGTTTGCTTTTTATTCCAAATCACATGCTTTGTGATGAAATGATTCTCAAAATTAGGAAAATACAGCTGAAAGTTTGCCGAATCGTCAAAAGGGAGAGTTTTATTTCTGAGAATGTGCTATATTTATTTTTGCGCTTATATTTTTTAAATATTATTTTGGTTATAAAATGGAGAATATTGTGTGTTGCATTGTAATTATGAATTGTGTTTTAAAAATAAAACTATGTTACATAGGAAATAGGCAATTTAATAGCTGGGTAATTAAAATTCAAAAATATTGATAGCATGAAACATGGTCTAAATAAGTATTGAATAGATAATATAAGTACCATCTACCTAGTGGAAAAAATCGGCTGAAGGAATCAATTAATGTCCCATATTTGTTATATATAGGACATTAACTGTTTTCATTAATTTGTTACATATTAATGAAATTAATATAATGTAAATATGTATAATGATTAATGTTATATATTATTTGCTATTTAGGATATTAATTAATGTCCTATATTCATAGATAAAATAAATACCATCTACCAAGTGAAAAAAATTGACTGAAGAAAATATTTAATGTCCTATATTTGTTATATATAGGACATTAATTGTTTTCATTAATTTGTTATATATTAATTAAATTAATATAATGTAAATATATATAATGATTAATGTTATATATTATTTGCTATATAGGACATTCATTAATGTCCTATATTCATAGATTAAATAAATACCATCTACCAAGTGAAAAAATTCGGCTGAAGAAAACAATTAATGTCCTATATTTCAGTTGCATTAAAATGGCTCCTCGTAACAGCCTAATTGAATTTAAACGATGCAAGAAAAAAACAAAATTAAAATAAATCTATAGCGAAGATATTAAAGCAATATGTGGCACGAAACAAAGTATCTCTCCCTCAAAAAATTTAATAGACACAGAAAAATGAACAAAATAAAAAGAATAAAGAAAAAAAAACAGCGCACTTCACTTCACTGAATTTTGAAACATCTCTCCGGTGAAAAAAAAATAAACAACAAAATATTAAATATAATACATAAACAGACATTTATTAAGTCATCATATTGATGCTGACGTTTTGAATCGATGAAGGTCTTATCTGTCTCTTCCAGGAAAAAAAATCGATAGTTGTAATCACTAAGACTTGATAGAAAAGTTTCTGCATCGAAAAATAAAGTTAGAAAAAATCAGGCTCGATGAAGATGAAAAGAAAAATAGTATCGATTGACAAATAAAAAGATAGTTCTTTTTTTTTCTACCACCATGGTTATGCACGTGATTTCTTGGTGCGTAAAATCGCTCCGTTATCATTGGAACTTTTAATACTGAAGATGAATTTTTGTGGTTTCCTCGTCAGCTACAGCTGGAACCCGTTTTCTTTAAAGGAGTTCCGAAAAAATTAAGAAATGGCCTCATAAATCTAGTTCAAAGGGTTATTGGAAGGGTTTGCGGAACTGAAGTTAATTATTATACATTGATTTAATAAATGAACACATTAATGGTGTAGTGTGATATAGTCATACATGGCAATACTTTAACTTTCGTTACTTGCTATTTTTGTAAGTTTTATACCTTTAAATAAAATTTTAATGCATTTTAAATAATTTTTTCTGATATTTTTTAATGAAATTTACGATTATTTTGGATTTTTGATTTCCTCGAAATGTCGTTGTATTTTTCGTTATAAAATCGTTATATTTTTTGTTTTGTACTTGTACTTTTACTCTTTGCTTTATAAAAGTAACGTTCTCATGTATGGGCATAACATATTTTAATTAAAATTACATTTATATAGAAAAGAATTACTTATAACGAAAGAAAGTAAAAGTGTACTTTGACTCGTTGGTTTTTAAGAGTAATGTTCTCATGTATGGATATAACATATTTTAATTAAAAATTATACTTATGTAGAATAGAATTGCTTGTAAAGAAAGTAAAAGTAAAAAGTACGTACTTTTTCTTGCTGTTAGTTACTTGTTAAACTTAGTGCTTTTACTTGTTGTTACGTTTCTTTTTTTGGGAAAAAGTACGAGTATTTGTAACGAGCATGTCGAAGCAAATCGTTACTTTTTTCTGAACTTTTTTGAAAATTTACCGTTTCAAAAAGTTTGAAATTTTGAAATTTATTTTTTTAATTTATAAATTTAATGTAACAGCTAATTTTCTAACAGCTAATTTTTTTCAAAAATATTTAACGATTAAAATTTCTTGAAAAGGCTGAAAAGGAGAGGGTAAGAACGGGAAAAAGAATGTGAAACTCCTAATTTAATGGATTTTACTTGTATGCGAATGCAATTTTTTTTTACTTATTTCTTTAAACAAAAATTATAATACTATCAAATTTGCTCAGCAAATTAATTTGTTACTAAAACCTCCCGAAAGGAAAAGCAAAATTTCTAAGGATTTAATAGTTTTAAAATGAGCTTAATTTAAAATTATTTTTAATATGCTTCCTTTTTATATGCTTGTCATTGAAATTGGATTTATCGTTTGGTTTCTTTCAACATTCACTATTTCAATAGAATTTTGTAAAATTTTCCTGAATTTAAAGTTTTAAACCTTTAAATTAAAATCTAATGCACTTTGAATAATTTTTTACTTACATTTTTTAATGAAATTTACAATTACTTTGCGCTTTTGATTTCTCGAAATGTACTTAAAAATCATTACGTTTTTTGTTTTGCACTTGCAGTTTTACTTGTTGCTTTTTAAAAGTAACGTTCTTATGTATGGATGTACCATATTTTAATAAAAAATTACATTTATATAGAATAGTATTCGTTTTAATGAAACGAAAATTATAATTTTTCTTTGGAAAATGTTCTTTAAGTAATTAAAAGGTTATTTAAAAGATTAATTTATTTAATAGGCTTATTAAAAGAGATAATTTACAACTAGCAGCAAAATCTTTTACTAAAATTATATGATACTACATTTTTAATAAAATTTAATAAGGTCTAATTTGCTTTTTTATATATTTTATATGACTATACTAACAATTTAAAGCCAAGTTTATTTAACTCTTTATGTTTCAATTAGTGATTTTGTCGCCAGGCGGATAAATGCGTTACTAGAATCTTTAAATATTTTTTCAAACTAAACACGTTTTGTGAATAATTGCAAACTTATTATTATATTATTGTTATAATAATATTTATTTTATTATCACTTGTGTAAATTTTAATCATTTCCATAAATACATTTTACGTTAATTATTTTTAGTATTTTTTTTTTCAAATAAAAAGTGAAAAAAATGGATTTTTCACATTAGTTTTGGTTTTCTTACATGAAAATTACATTAATGGTTTTCTTACATTAAAGTTAGAAAATTTAATTCTAATTTTAGTTTTGACTTAAATGCTTTGTAAATAAAAAATGCAGGTGTCCTGTATTCCATGTTCACACTAAGCCTAAATTCACATCGCATTTTTTTATTTGATTAGATTTGAGTCATTTAATAAAATTCTTTTTATTAAAATTAAGACTTTAAAAAAGTATATTTAAGCATGCAGAGCAAAATATGCCATCGATTCTTAATTTACTAACATCCTATGGGTCTTCGGTAAAATTTATAATTTATTAACGTATTCGCACAGGAAAAAATCTGGTAAAGTAACCGCATATTGAATGGTAATAACATTTCTGGTAAAAAAAGACATAATTTTGATTAATAAGACCAAAATAAGAGGTATTTTACCATTAATTTGGTTCGTTTCTTGTTTAAATATAAAACGGTTTCCCGGAAATTCCCGTTTTCAAACTATTAGTTCTTATAAATACATATTTAGTAATAAATACCAAGCGGAAAATTAAATTTAACTGAATAAATGGTTTTTATGCTATGCTCTAAATTATCACAATAAAATTACCTAATTTCAACACATTTACTAAATTTTATCATATATTATAAAACCCTATTTTATTTTTAATTTCACAGAAATAATTACCAAAGCTCTTGTGTAAAAATTACCTAGCTTTTTGTTGTTCTCATAGGACCAAAAAAACGGTAAACTTGCCATATTTTGGTAGTTTTGACCATACTTTTTTTCTCAGTGTGGTACAAAAATTATAATAGGGTCCATTGCTTATATTTATAGTATATTTATTATTTATGGTAAGGTATGCAATATTAACCGCTAATTGCTGAGTAAATCAAACGAAAACTAGCTCACAATACATTAGTAATTGAAATATAATCAATCGGACATAGTATTTACATTTATTTCATGAATTTATTGATTCAACAAACATTATAAAATTCATAAAAATTTATAATGGCGCAAAACCTATCCTTAAAATTGTAAGACATAGAAATATTATTTAACCTGTATTGCAAAATATGCAAAATTAAAAATTTCCAAATGGCTTCATGCTATTTGTATAGAAGTCGTTTACCGCTTAGTTAACATATTCACAGAAAGTATGTACAAAATAATTATTGGAAAATATATAGAAAGTCTCAATCCCATAGTTGCATAATATGAAAAATCCTTTTCCATACAATTATAAAATACCTAAAATGTAAATTATATTTACAGAATAAATAGTATATTTATGAAATAATATGCTTGCATTATTAAATGTGTAACTTGTTTTAAATGTGTAACTGGCATAAATATGTTATCGACTGAGTTAGTGTATAAACAAAAAATATTTTTAAAAGTAATATATTTACCTCACACTTTTCCTGAATAATGTGCTTTTGAATTTTTTTACTCTTTAACTGCACAATTCTCAGAAAAATCTTGTTGACTACATTAGTCGTGGTGGTTTTCATTAAAAAAAATTTCCTGAATATTTTGACAATTAAATTACTTACAAATGAAGATTTTTTTAAAATTACAATTAGTTAGAAATTATTGGTTTTATATAAATTAAAAACAAAATAATGATTTTTTTAGCTATTTTCCATTTTGTTTAAAAACGTTTATTTTTGCCCTATAACTTTTAAAATCATATTTTTTTACATTAAAATTAATTTTCGTGTTAACATTCCCAAAAACATCTTTTTAAAAAAATGTAATAAACTGAATTTTTCCTTTTATTTTTACCCAAATCTCTTTATGTGATAAAGTAAACAGTGAATGTAAATAAAATGCTTCAATGGTTTAAAATAGCCGCTTATTAATAACCTAATATTTCTCTGAAGAAAACGATGAAGCAAAATTGACATTTGAAATAAAAAAAAAATTAGAAAAATATGGGTTCATTAATTAGTTAGACTTTAAACTGAATTTCATGCTCACAAAAAATTTGATTCCATTCAAAAACATTAAAGAAAAAATTTTATTCGAAGGCGTATTTTTTTCTGAATTTCTTATTGAAGAATTAATGAATGTCCCAGTTTTAAAAAAACTTGTCCGCTAAGCTTCAAACATTTTCAGTTAGAAAAAAAAAATAAAAATCGCATATATAGAGAGCAGATTAAATTTTCTCTCAAATATATTCATAAAACTTATAAAATAAGTTTTATGTTCGATAAAAAAAGGCCTTTTTTAAAAAATTTATCCTTATTCCATTTCAGACTACATTTTTAAAATTTTAAAAACAAGTTTTTATATTATTATGAAATATACTTTTTCTTAATTACTTTATTTGTTTACCATAAATTTTCTAGCATAATTAAAATAAATTGTACTTAATACATTCAGTGTTTAGGCAAATAAACAAAATTCTTTAATTGATTTTTGGTCCGAATTTTAACACAAAGTGATAAAACCTTTATTCTTGAAGAATAGTATTTTTTAAGGTATTAAAAATGGATGACAATTTGATGTATCATTTAAAACAAAAAGCAAAATTCGGTTATTCTGAACTAAGCTAAAGTGGCATTGCAAACTCAAAGTAAACAATAATTAAATATGCATGATAAATTAAATCTAAGGAAAAAGAACGCCATAGAAAGAAAAAAATTTGAATAGAGCTGGATTTAGGGAAACTATTTTTTGATGCAAATAAACTTTTTGAGGTGTACTTGTATAAAAATATTACAAGCATATCAGTCAATTAATTTCGATATCTTGTTTTCTTTTTCCTCCAATTTATTAGTAACATGTTTCAGTTTGCATCGTTGTTGGCGTTAATTGTAAACAAATGATATGACAAAAACACACTTGAAACAAATGTGAATGACTTATAAAATTCTATGATTTTGATATAATTCTAGGATTTTGATACAATTCTATAATTGATTTCTTTATTATCTGACCGAATGCATGATTCTCTGTCGAACATATTATTATAATTTCTTAATTTCTATCGTCTCGTTTAACCAAGCATGTTAAATTGTGAACTTATAATACTCTGGGTTCGATATGTCATTCTTTGATTAAATCCATGATCCTATATCTAAATTTATAATTCCATAACTAAATATAAGATTCCAAGCGTAAATTTATAATTCTATTACTTAATATATGATTTTATGCCTACATTTATAATTCTAAGACTGAAAACATAATTAAGATAGCATAATTTTATTCAAAGCTACTGGACTGAATCATATCACGTTTCTATCATGTGTCTAATGCATGGAGATAATATTTATTTTTAAAAATAATTCTTAAAAATAAGCAGATAAACTTTTCAAAACAAGAAGGCAAACAACTACGCTTTGAGCAAAGTCTTCAAACCCTTACTTCACATTTTATGTTAAAAATTACCGTCTTAAAACTTAATTGGTGACACGTTTCACTTTGCAATATGGTTGACTTTGATTTTGATCCATATTAAGAATCTTTTCTAACTCTACACGTCATTATAATTAACTTATTAGTACCATAACTCAGTACTATACTCCCTTTGCTATATTCATCGCATCTATAAACACGTGATAAAATTAAAAACTATGTGTTGTTTTTTCTGACTGAATCCATGATTTTATAAATGAATATGTAATTCTGAGACTTAATACATGCTGCGATGAATGAATACATAACTGTGTGACTAAATTCCTGATTCAAGAAAAGAATATACACTGAGAAAATTATTGTAAAAACTACCAAAAATTTTTAAACTTTACAGTGTTTCTAGCTCTATGAGAACAACAAAATGACAAAGCGTTACTGCAAATGACTAACCAAGTTATTTGGCATAATTAACAATAAAATATATTTCTATATGTCATAAAATTTAGTAAATGCGGTAATTTTTTTTATGTTACCTTAGGACATTGCATAAAATCCTATTACTCGATTAAATTCACTTTACAGTTTTGTATTTTTTTACTGAACGTGTGGTAATAAGAAAAAGTTTTAAAAATCCAAATTTCCGGTAAACCGTTACCATATGAAATGAAAAAATACCAAATGAATATTTTAAATATCATATATTCAAGTTTTATTTACCAGAATTACGCTCTTTTTACTAGAAACTTCATTACCCAATCATATTGTAATTTAACCAGAATTGTTTACCCTGTGTAAGATTCTGTGACTGAATGCATGCTAATTTGAATGACTAAATGTCTCATTATTGGATACTTAATTTAAAAGCCGCGAACATATTGAAAAATGTATGAAATGACAGATAACTTGACTTTAATATAAGATTCTACTATTTAGTTTTTATTTGTGTAGCCAAATATTCAATTCTATGACTACAAAAGCATCAATTAATTAATTACAAAGCGATATTTCGATTCTACTAATAAGTGATATTTTGATTCCTATGCTGTTAATGCATTTCTATAGCATTTATCCTCAAAACAGAAATTTGAAGTAGACTTATTTCTCATATAGGCTTTTCAAAACAACGAAGAAAACAACTTTAAGCAAACTCATCAACCAGTTATTCCGCATTTTATGTATCTTTTTAATGGATATAAATTATCTTCTCTCTTAAAGCGATTAACCAAACGAGGGGAGAAAGTGTTAATGATAACAAACGAATTAGATAAACCTTCCCAGAGTTATACCACCATTCCCTTGATGGTCTTTTAAATGCTACTACGATGACACGGATAAAAAAAAAGTCTGCATACTTTTCGTAAAATCCCTTGTCTTATCTAAAAAGGCATTAATATTATGTCTTTCTAAAACATCCGTTCTTAAATATTTAAGACTTGTGGTTTTTACTTCATAATTTACCTGATGACTTTAAACTGCATTAGGCCTACCCCTTAGTGCTGATTTAAAATATGTGTGTGAGCGATATTTTTGTGTGTATGGCGACATTAGGTAAACACTTAAATTATAAATTTAAGTAGTTTAAATGTGCTTTTAGTATTTAATTTTTTTTTTAAATATCTAGGTAAAAAAAAATTTCAAATCAGCTACGTTGAGTCATTTATAAGTAGAAAAATACTGTGTTTTAACTGTGTGCAATACACAGCCGCTTTATAAACCTTCTTAGTGGCTTATATTTGCAATTTGCTTTATATTACTCGCTATCGTTCTCTCTTGAATAGACAAGAGAGCTCAAAATTTGTATGAAAGTTCGAAGTTTCAAAGAAGAAGCAAGTTTTGAGACCCGAAAACCCGAAAATTTTCTATTTTTAATGTTTTTTTTTCTCCCTTTTTTAAAAATTTTATTTTATCAATGTTAAATTTTAGATCTCATGGTGACCGGGATCCCAAAATTTCGTAGACTTTCCCAATTTACATAACAGTTATTTAATCGCAATAACATATAAAAACACAATTTACTGTAATTTTAGTGGCACAGGTGATAGAGCACACGGGTTAGTTCCACCAAGAAATCCTCAATGATGACTATTTGTCCCCTTTAGATAATGAGGTTGTCTCGTCTTTTGGAATGGGTTCAAAATTAAAAGGTTACGGGATTAAAAATTGACAGTCGCAAACTCTGAATTGGATTGGCCGTTCATCGCTGTTATAAAAAAAACATGCATTAAAATCATGCATATATTGAAAACAATATTTAATTATGTTAAGGTCTTGCAATTTATATTACAAAAAATATCAGTATATGATTTTAAAATTTACCAAATGAGAGAAAACCTTTATAATATGAAATTCTGCTATTTTTTGATCACTCTACAGTTTAACAATTGCTTAGACTTTTCCTAAGTTTTATTTTTAATAATCCTTGCATTCATTATTCACTCCATGATACGGTTCTTTCCCGAGCTATTTATTTAAATATCTTTATGTGGATACTATATTGGAAGATATATTGAAAGTTAGATAATTAGGTATTCACCCAAATTTTAATAATCTTCTTTTAATGATCTTTACTTGGGGAAAAATAACAATGCACACAGTAAAATAAATGAAGCTTAAACCTAGGATTTTATTCACCAAATTAAAAGTTTATTCTTGTTAAAAAGGAATGTATTTCGTTTACTCGGTGGCTGAGTTTCACTTGTTGAATTATTCAACCGATTTATCCAATCCAGCTTGAATTTTAAATAAGTAAGCTATCTAAATATAAAATAAATTCATGCTTTTTTTTGAAAAATTAACTTTAAAAAAGCTTTTTGAAATCATGTTATTTCTGAGATATTTTTTTTTCTAGATTGTTATCATTTCTAATTTTCAGGTTCATTAGTTTCCGCAGACACAAAGAGGAAAAATAAGCCTTATTAATTCATTATTTGTAAATGAGAATTTTATTTCAATGTATTGGACAGTTTGAATTAATTCCCAATTAATAAATTAATCCATTTTAAAATAGAGTTAGTCAATCGGAGCTGATATCCTTCAAATAGGCGTCAGCCCCATTCCTTTTATGAACTGCAAATATTAGTGAAACATTCCGTCATAAGGCTTTTTAGAGCGATATTGTTGAAAGTAATAATCTAACAATGTGTGAGCCGCGATGGCTCTGGGGATAGAGCGTTCGCCTTCCAATGAGGCGAACCGGGTTCGAATCCTAGTCGATACGAATTCCACATCCGGCTTGCACCGACCACAGTGCTGACGTGAAATATCCTCAGTGGTAAACGGATCATTGGTTAGAGGCCCCTTGTCATCAAGCTAACCATGGGGGCTTCACCCCTCCATGTATCGCAAATGAGTTCTATCCGAAAGTCACCCACGAAAGCAAATTTCGCCTCACACTTGATCCAAGAGTTTCCTTGTCTTCTGGATTGAGTTCAAAATTACAAGGCTACGGAGTTGAACATTATTAGATTCCCCTCACCGTCAGGCTAACGTGATCTTCCTCTCCATGTAACGCAAATTCGGGTTAGCTCCATCAAAAAGTCCTCCGCGTAGGCAAAATTTCTCCCAATACTCGATCCAGGAGTTCCCTTGTCTTCTGGATTGGGTTGAAAATTACAAGGCTACGGAGTTGAACATTAGTAGTCGTAAACCCATAAAATTGGGTCAGCCGTTCAACGACGGTTATAAAATAAAATATAACAATGTAGATTAGTAGGGTTGAGGATATATGCAAGAAAGAAATCAGTAGCTGCTTTTCACCTCGCTACTGGCCTATACTACCTATTTAAGCATATGCATTAGACAAACAAATGTCCAAGTCCAATTTGTATTTTGTGCAACATAGATGAGACAAGAGGATGCCCTTCGCTTGAGTAATTGTTCTACACTCAATTAAGGATCTCTTTGTAGACAGATATTGGGAGGCTAGACACAAATTGCTTTCTTGCTTTCCTCTGTTATGTCTACATTTGCCATTAGAAATAAAAAAATATTAATTTTATATGTAAAATTTTTAAAGGAATAGGTATTTAAATTAAGAACAAAAAATTTTAAAATCAAAAACTGTTTACATTCTGGACCAATTACTGTCTTTGTTATTGATTATAAACCATTGGAATCAAAACACTAAGCACTGCCAATTTTTACAACAAAAAAATTCTCTAATTTAATTTATTTTTTTCGTAATGCGTTCTCTAAGTGCACATACTTCAAATTTTTCGTAGATTTTCCTCGTTAAAGTATTTGAAAGTAATACAAAAAATATTTCTTTACTTGGTTGCTTATCTACATGCTTGAATTTTTAATTCTGCTCACAAATAAGCGACTTTTCAATTTGTTAAAAATAGATGTTTCGAGCCATAAAATGAAAAAAAAGAAAGAAAAAAAACACACCAGAAACGTTAATCTTTGATAAATTTAATTTATAGGAATGATTTCTACTTAATTTTAGCACAAAAAATTATATATAGTGAAATCTAAAATGCTTCGCAAGTTAAGTTAATATATTATTAAACTTTAGCAAAAATTTAACGTTATTTATGAAAACTTATCTTATCTATTCTCTTCTGCTAATAATATATACAGGCTCCAAATTTTCAATTCTTTTAAAAATTATATGCAAGCGAGAGTTATTATTTGTTAATTTAACGTTTAAATGAACTTTATTGTTTAAAGTTAGTGTTTATTACATTCAACTCAGCATGCTATTTTTTTTAAAAATTGTTATTCCTAAAACACAGCATCTAATAAAAGTTTTTCCTTTTTTCTTTCTCTAAAATAAGGAAAAATATTATTTGTGAATTTAGCGCTTCTATAAATTTCATTGCTTAAAGTTATTGTTTATTACATTCAACTCAGCATGCTATTTTTTTTTTAAATTGATATTCCTAAAACACAGCATTTAATAAAAGTTTTTCCTTTTTTGTTTCTCCAAAATAATGAAAAATATTTTTCCATTCTAAACTAAATTTTTATTAAATTCAGTAAAATAAATTATTCAATAAAAAGCATATTTTTTATTTTTTTTAAAAAAAAAAGAATGCTTATATTTTTGAATTTGGTTTAGAAAATATCTATTCGATTCTGCTTTCCCCTTCCTTTATTCCAAAACTTATTGGGAACCAACAGCGCAAGCTGCCGAATTTAATTTCTTTTTGAAGAAAAAAAAATCTGTCAGTTTACATCTACTCTTTCTCTTCAATTCATACAGCGGGCCTATTGCTGAAATTCTTCAGTGTCAAGTCCTTTCAGGTATTTATTGAAAAGGTCCGCTTGATAAATTGCATCCCCCTGACACCCCCAACACCTTCACTTAAGCATTTTCAGAAAGAGACTCTGTCCGAGCAAACTCGTTGCCAGAGGGACATACGAATTTAGTTCACTCTGAATGGCAACAGGACAACAGCGAAATGGTGAAGCGAGGCAGATAATAAAAAAAATAATAATAATTTTGAAATGTTTTGTGCAGATTTCATCGCTTTGCGCGACATATAAATTTTGAATGTTTAAAAAGAGATAACAGTAGAGAGCAGAGCTAAAGGAGAGGAGGAAATGATGTTCATATTTCACTTGTCAGTTTTTCCGATGAAATATCTGACGTATGTGAAAAATAGATGTGTGACGAAGTTCAGAAATATCTTAAGTAATGGACCGTTGATGTGAGGCGTATAGAAAAAGTTCCCTTAGAGATAGATACTTTCAGTGTTATTAGAGTTTGTTAAAGAAATTATAGTTACCTTAAATCTTAGAGCTTCTTTTCTATGTGACAGTTTTTGCTCAAGAATTTATGTCCGGAAACTCCTTTGATCGCCTTGAAAATATATTCTTAATTCATCATTTTATTTTATAATGTAGTTTCATACTTTTTTAAAGCGTTATGTATCTGTAAAACCTGTGAAAAGATTTTTAAAAAAAACTGTTAAATCTGTGAAAGAGATTGTGCTATAATGCTGTGATAATTTTCGATTAAATAAAGACGCTGTAGTAATTTTTCTACTAAAATCTGCTGTTTCCTTCGAATTTGCCCATCTTTATATTTTTTACTCAAAATAATTCCTCGATTTATGTCCCAGTTCTCTTTTTAATAATTTGGCTTTAGACAGTAGTAGCTTATTTCTGTCTGGAAAAGGATGATCACTTAAAATTATTAAAAAAAGATCTATTTTATTTCTTTTAATTAGTAACTCTGCTGATTTTACTTTAACATATCATGATAATCGCGACTATTATGATACTATCTTTCTGCGTATGTTACAATAATTAATGTGCGTAGAACTCGATGTAATTACTACTTATGTTCTTAATGAATGGCATAACTAACCCGTGGTGGCTCAGGGATAAAGCGTTCAACTCCCATTAAGAAAACCCGGGCTCGAATCCCAGCAATAAATGATCGATACTAATTCCTCACCCGGCTGGAACTGACCACAGTGCTAACTTAAAATATCCTCAGTGTTAGACGTATCATGGTTTGGAGGCCCCTTGTTATCAAGCTAACCGTGGGAGGTTTTCCTCTCCGTGTAACGCAAATGTGGGTTAATTCCATCCGAAAGTCATCCAATTTCTCTTCACACTTGATCCAAGAGTTCCCTTGTCTTCTGGATTGGATTCAAATTTACAGGGCTACGGAGTTGAACATTTGTAGCCATAAACTAAAATGTAGGTCTACTATTCAACAGCGGTTATAAAATATAATAACTTATAAACCTAATCATTCTTGTCAATTTACGGAAAAAAGAACTGGCACTAAAGGTGCCACTGCGTTTCCTCGTAAAATTATACAGAGCAAAAAATCTTAGATACCGTAATTTTCACATTAATATTTACTGTGAAATCATCGAATCACTATAAATCAATAAATATTACTAAAAAAGCACGGTACAAAATTTTATAGTTGAGAGAAATTTTACGAATTTTGCTCTCAGGGTTCTAATACCAGACATTTTTTACAGTGTAGGGGCGACCATAGGTTATAAATGATGTCTCACTTTTTCGTATATTTGACTCATCCCTTTTTTTTGTCACTAAGTGTCACAGTTCACCCATATACCCTTGTCATATGTCACGCTCTTTTATCTAAGCATATGCTAACAAACAATGTAGTAACTTTAAAAACAGCACTACATTTAACATTACATTGAAAAAAAATATTACAAACATTACACTTTATATTACATTATCCGTAAATGTGCGCGAGGTGTGCACATTGCAAGTCGGTAAGCTGATGTTCAGATTGACTCATTTAAGTGTTGCATAACATTGTATCTGGAGATTGTAAAGTAACAATCGCCAAATACATTGCGTAACTCAAATAAATGTTGCGAACTCTGAAAAAATAATAACGGCTTCCCAATTTTTTTTAATTCTTAAAGGAAGATCCCTTGTTATATTTTACTTTTTTGTACCTAACAAATACCTTACTCCTAAATATAATACACAAAAGAAACTTGTTCGAGCTTTCAAAACATATTGAGTTTATTCAAAATATACAGTATGCACTGTAAAAAAATCCCAGATCAAAATACCGTAAAGTCACTGAATCACTCTAAATAAATAAATATTACAATAAAAATTACGGTATAATATTTTACGGTAAAAATGTATTTTGCGTATAATACACATAAAGTGAATTTTTCCCGTAATTTTTTACTGTGAATGAAATATTAGCCAGTGGCAAAATGAAGCATATTGGGCCTGTTATCAAACGGTATCATACTGATGCCGGCTAAATACGGCACTCCTAACTAAAAGGTTAAATGCAGATGCAAAATTTTTATTTATTAAAATAGAATTTTTTACTACATAACATATTTGGAATATATTTCTTACATGCCTTGCAGTTTGGGTTGCAGCTAAAAAAGTTTAATTTATACAAAGTATTGCACAAAATAAATAAGCTGTACGCCATTTGTATTTCACAAAATGAAAGCATAATTTTAAACACTACAAATAACTCTTTGATCAATAATTCATATCAAAACCGCTAAGCTAGAAAATAAATTATTTTCCAAACCAAATAATAATTCGGAAAACAATTTTTATTTCCTTAAAACCAAACACAACCCGACTACAATTCCCTCTTGAAGCTCAGAACAATTTGAATAAAATCTAATACATCGAATAATCCCCTTTTTTCTGTTTCATTCTTCTTCAAACCAAACGATAATAACCAAAGAAGAATCTTCACATGCGAAGCGAAGACAGCACGAAATTTAATCTTTCCGCGAAGATGCCAACTCTGAATGTGCAATTGTTTGCAAGAAGATAATCATATTACTGTTACTCGTAACCGTAACCACCTGAGGAAGCGTGAACGACACAACTGCACAGTGCAAGTATTTGTGTATGTGTTTTGGGAAATACACGCAACATTCTGTGATTATACCTTTCACACGACGGGGCAACTAATCAAATTGCTATCCTTCTGATTCATTTGTCATGGGGGTGGGCCGGCAATATTCTAAAGGGGCAAATGTAATTAGTGAAGTGTACATCTGTAGCCTGTATGATTCAAGAAGTGCGGGTGCAGATATTAGGACACGACAGCTCTATTAATAAGCGAGTAATTAAAAGGTCTATGGGTCATAGATGCAAAATGAAGAGATGATGATTAGTTGGAAGGTTACCCACTAATCAAATGCGTTTTGAACCTTGGGGGTTAGTTTGAATGGTTGTCGCTGGTAGAGTTGCTTAAGATTAAAGCTGTTGTTGGTAGGAATTTATAACAATGAAATTTATTGTAAGTAACTGATTATCAAAATTGATTACATCGGGGATGCTTGAATAAACAGGGATTAGATACTCGTCGCGGATACTAAATATTTATGATGAAACAGAAAGTCTTTATCTCACATTTTTTGTGCAAATTTAATTTAATTATTTAATTAAAAAATGAAACTTTTTTAAATACTAACATAAAATAGAAAAAAAAATCAGTTACATTTACCTTATGATAGCGTAATGGAGGTAATGACATTTCTGGTAAAAAAAAAATATGTAGCTCTGGTTACCAAAATATTATTCAAACATTTCATTTGGTACTTTTTCTATTCAAATGGTAACGGTTTACCGGAAATTCTGGTTTTCATAATTATATTATAATTCAGTACAAATGGTTTTTATGCCATATTATAAAGTATCATGATAAAATTACCAGATTTTATCACATTCACCAAGTTTTATCACACATTATGAAACTTTGTTTTATTTTTAATTTTGCTATAATCATTACCTAAGTTTCTCAATTTGGTGTTCCCATAGAGCAAAAAACGAGGTAAATTTTACCATATTCTGCTAGCACACTTTATTTTCTCAGATCATATATAGGTTAGTGAAGAACTTAATTTTTGATATAATTAGGGAATTATAAACATGTAGCCTTCGAGATTCAAAAAACGCAGGAATTAAAATCTAATAACCCTATAAATAAACGCGTTATTAAAATGTCTATTAGTTATATACGTAGAATGACGAAATGGTTAATAGTTGAAAATTAAGTCACTAATTATACGTGTTTGAACCTCAAGGAAAGATTTGGATGGATATCACTGGGGTTGTTTAAGATAAAATAAATTGTAGTAAGGGATTTATATGTTTTAGGAAGGAATTTTAAAGAACCATAAATTTTACCTCTCATTTCTCAGGAACTATAAGACTAATTTCGTTCAAATTAGCATAATCAAGTCTTGTATTACGGTATAAAAGCTTAATGCTCAATACCTTATAACTCAAATTTTTTTGAGTTTTATTTAAGGTATTCGATTAGTTTTGACAACTTTTTTTTTATCAATATTAATATAAAATTTTGAAAAAGAAATTAGTTGATTTGTTTTATTATGCGTAAAAATTTATGAAACTAGCAAAAAAATATTATTGTTATTATAATTTTAAATGGTTATTTTTTGCATATAGTCTAAGCACGGTAGAAAAAATTTCTATCGCTTAAAACCAAAAATCCTTTGAGCATTTTATTTAGAAGGCTATCAAGTAACTATTACCTTAAACTATTACCTGTTTTGAACTATTACCTCAAACGCAAACGTATGTACAACTGAGTTAGAAATCAATGAAGCTAAAAATGCAAATTCTTAAAACTTTACGTACCTGTCTTTTCGAAAAAACATGCATAAAAAATAATATATTCCACTTTTTTCTCTTAGTCTGTAGTTCAAAAGATTCGTACTATAATCATAAATACTCATGATAAATTGTTGACAATTATTTTAAAAATAACTTGAGATATCGTGTTTAAGGTGGTGTAAAATGCAAAAAATCTGTTATTGAGATAAATGTGCTTTAAGTTTAAAATTATTAGTTTCTTCACTGTTATCAGAAAAAATCGCCCTGCAGAAAAAATGCTATAACTTTGTAAGTAACTAGAGTACACGTGGAGTGTAAATATTGGAATTAGAAATTTAAGAGTACAGGGATTCTAAATTCATAAAAAGTCAGTTTCGAACATTTTGCCCATAATCATGATTTTGCACTAGTAGATACCTCAATAAAATTATAAAAAATAATAATTCAATGCTACTAATTATTATTTAATTGCAATTATCTTTAGAGAAGCGATTTTTTTAACTGCGCGTGTAAACATTCTTCGATTCACTTAAGATTTTCTCTAGATATAGCAAAAGTAAGCAAAAGCGTATAGTAATTGGGTCCAAATTTTTGACTATTTTCCTGACCAAACTATTGGAACAATATTTTCTAAATACTTTTTCTCCTCTTGATAGTTAAAACTCCAAATCCATTGGAAAAAAAAGTACATTATTCGGAGAAATTAGGTTTTTTTAAGTCTGATTTCGTAGCTTTAATTGTAACTCTAATCGTAACTTTAACCCTAAACTGAAAAAAAAATTTTAAAATTAGGTTCTTGAAATACTAAGTTTGAGACTTAGTACGTGAAAATAAATGTCATCATTAAATCAGAATTGTTTTTGAGTGTTCTCAAATTTAATTTGGAAGCTGCATATTTCTTCTATGGATCATATTTTGAGATATATATTTCGATTAATCAAATACTTCAGAGAGCAGAAGAAACTCGATATAGCAAATTTATTAATTAAAAACATGAAATTTTTTGTAATATTATATTTGTCAAATTATCGAAATTGAAGTAGAATTACAAATATGAGCTCTTATATCAGTTTATTGCTTATAAATATTCTCCATTTCAGATCATTATCACGTATATTATGTTATCATTCTAAATAAATTATTATGTTTTTTCTATTAATTTTCGACAAAATTATTTGCTTCAACGGGGGAAAGTTATGCTGTAAAAAAATGATACTTATTGAAAGCAAAATGATTCTTGCAAAACGATACCACTAGCGCAACGCTTTTCTAATTAAAATAAGAATAAATGACTTTTACTACTATTTTGGTGAAAAAATCGTCGAATTTCTTTCAAAAGCTTTAAACTATTTCTAAATACACTTATATCAGTAATGTTTTTTCTTTCATTTAAAGCAAAACTAAAAAATATGGTTAACTTTTAAAAAATATGGCTAACTTTAAAAAATATCGTTAACAGCTAACTTTTTCATGAATATTTTAAACTTTAATAGGCAAAAGTGATTCAATATTTAAACTGTTTGTTATTTTTACAGTTTTTTTTTTCATGATTTTTTTAATGTCAAATATTTTTTTAATAGTTGTTAAGTTTTAAAGGTAATAAACGTAAGAAAAATTTTGATTTCAAAAATATTAGCTCATTGCTTCGTTCTTTTTTCCTTAATTTAATGCTTTTCCATTTTACTTTTATGAGTTCTATAACGACAACGCATAAATGCCACAGAAATACTTAAATGCTTCTTAATGCCAATATAAAACATGCGTATCAAATTAATGTCTCAAACAATGGCCATTACTCCACAAGCATTTCCACGCCCACACAACATGGAACAAAGCCAATAACATAAAAGAGATAAAATTTCAGCCTCATAACCAAAACCGCTCTGATTGATTATCGCCAAACAAATCATTTCATAATAATTTGAATCGAAAAAAAAATTCTAAAACTTTCTTTTCCTCAAAGAACGAATTCCTCCGACCCGCAGAGTTTATAAAAAATAACCAGTATTTGTCAGAAGGATAGGTTTTGTCACATCGTTTATCTTAATTCCGGATCAAGAAAATAGTGTCCTCTACCGAAAGGGCCTTTAATGTAATTGTGAGGTAGGCTTCAGAGTGAACCCGTAATAAATGTCGTTTTGAAGAAGACGCTTTTTAACTGCCGGGACATGGAATTCGCGTTAATTTGTCACTTTTATAAGTGAATTGATCCGTCGTTTGTGCTTGATTCTTTTGTGAGAAGTATCAGTTCTTTTTCCGTTCTGCTAAACATTATTGTATTTGAAAAATAAGTTCATTTTTATAGTAAATTTTAACGATGTGTCTTTGGGATTTTCTGCAACGTGTGTTTATCTTAAAATTGCCTGCTTTTGAGGAGGTGATAAATGTTCGAATAGAAAATGAAGGAAAAAATTGAAGGGTCATTTATTAGGATGTAATAGTGATGACTGGAACACCGTGATTTATTGAAGATGCATCGCTGCCGTTTTCATCAATTATGGCTTTTGAAAATTATACTGTTTTAAAATGTAAGAATCAAATTGCAATAAATTTCGAAAATATACCATCAATACCGTTTGACTCACGGAAATTAGATGAATTCAGTAGGAACTCTATGATCTGTTAATATCAATCAATGTTCTTGATACCTATTTTTAATTGTATTATTCTACTTAAAATACCCATTAATTAGTTCACCAATTTTATTCTTTTAACCAAACGATTACATACCTCTTGAATTAGCTTAGCTCCAATTTTCAAGTTGTGATCCAAAATTTAAGACTTCGATCTATTTAACTATTTTGGAAGAGCTTTTTCCGTTTCTCATTTCCATATTAGAGAGCATATTCAATATATTCAAATCGTGCAAAAATACACATTCAAATCGTTCAGGAAGTGTCTAAACACGAAACGAAGAAACACAACTATTTCTATTTAGGTAATAAGGTATTTCTACGTACCTAACTGTGCTGTACCTAACTGTGAAGTACCTAACTGGAAACAATATCGACTGTAAAAATCACATTCAAAAGGACAATTATCTTTTTGTTTTGTTTTTTTTCTTCACTTTTTTGCCATAAGAGTTCTATTTGATTTTGTTTCCTTATGCATACACTTTTTTACTTAAATTTTTACGGTGATTATATATATATATA
>NC_092211.1:62503195-62506130 GCF_043381705.1 Parasteatoda tepidariorum | reverse complement strand
TATATATATATATTATAATAATAATACTTGCCCCGAGGAATTAATCTTGATTCGTAATCATGATTAAAAAAGAAGAAAATATCTGCTTTGTAGATTTATCCGATAAAAGAAGTGACTTTAATTTTAATATAAATAAATTAATTACTCGGATTTCTAATGTCTCTAAAGCATCTATTTAAATACTATTTTTAATCAAATGAATATAATTAAAAGAATAAGTAGAAGTGTTTATTTATCCAAAAAACAAATAGACAAACTCTTTCAAGATTTGATAAAAAATCACTGAATACAAAACGAAAATAATTAAATTCTATATAAAAGCATTGAGTAAATTGTTTGTATGTAATTGCACAAAACACAATACACAAGTTCTTAAGTTGAAATTTTAACTTTGTTTCTGTGTAAAAAACATTTAATGTACCATCAGTTTACTATCCCGAATTATACTCGGGCAAATAACAAAGGTTAAATATTAGTATTTGTATGATAGTTTTTAAATCAAGGGAAAACACAGAGTGATACTTTCAAACACGTATGAAATTATACGCCATTTTTTTACTTTTTTTTCTATATAAATTCAGTATCCATTGTATATACAATCCCACAAAACACGCGTGCCGTCCCACAATCCAGCAGAAAAACTTCCAAACAAAACTTGGTAATCACAGCAGATTATTATTATTCTTTGCTTCCGGCCAAGTAAAAGAGGTGATAAAACAAAACGAGCCGACAAATTCTACTACGCCCGAATTTTCTTAGCAATGGCTCGTCGATACGAATTCCGCATCCAGCTTGCACCAACCACAGTGTTGACGTAAAATATCCTCAATGGTAGACGGATCACGGGTTAGAGTCCCCTTTGCCATGAGGCTGACCGTGGGAGGATCCCGTGGTCTTCCTCTCCATGCAACGCAAATGCGGGTTTGTTTCATCAAAAAGTCCACCTAAACTAAAAGACTAAACTCAGTGGCGCGACAGCTCATAGAGGGCCAAGCCCTACTGTGCCCATCTCAGTTTTTCTGACCTTGGGCTCTGGTGTGCAGGAGCAGATGTTCCGGTTAGGTGGTCAGCCGAACGTGGAACCCCCAGTGTTTAGTTCCCAAGAATGCTTGGTACTCATTTATCGACCCACTAAAGGGATGAAAAACTGAGTCAACCTTGCCCGGCCCGAGGATCGAACCAGGGACATGTGGCACGACAGCGCGAAGCGCTACCGCTCAGCCACCGGGCGTTCAAAAAGTCCTCCACGAAGGCAAATTTCTTCCAATACTTGATCCAGGAGTTCCCTTGTCTTCTGGATTGGGTTCAAAATTAAGATTGACTGAACAACGAGGGCTATAAAAAATATATACATACACGAGTTAACTCGGGATAATCAGGAAAACGTTTAAGGGCCGTTCTTTAGCTCTGAATAAACGAAACGTTCTTTAGATCCAAACAATTATTTTTTCATCCAACTTTAAATTTCAGAAAACGGATTAGAAATGATTTGATTCCAAACAATTCGTAAAACAAGCATGTTCGTAATTATTGAATTGCATAATTAATTTCTGGTTTTGTCACATACATTTAGAATTTCATCATGATAAATATGTTTCATACTTATCAATTACTACTAACCTACTGCGTTACGTTATTTTCAGAATTAATCAGAGAAACATAAAATATTATTTAAAGCTATTCAATATAAAAGCTTAAGTTACTATGTATTCAGTTTTCCGCATGTCTGAAAAGTCTATATTGATTTAAATGACATTATCATCCATATTCTGTACCTCGAGTAAATATAATTAATGAGACATAAATGTGTAATGTAGTGAAATCTGAGTGGTTCGAAATATTAAAGAAGTTATTCTTTTATTCAATTGTCGAGAAATTCAACAGATAATGTGGAATTTGAACGTTGCATTTTCATTAAATTTATGTATCTTTTTAAGTCAAACCATCGCTTAAAATCTAATTCCTTAAATATTTTATCAGATGTTTAACTTGTGTCATTAAGGAAAATCAGAATTACAAATTTAGGTTTCCATGTTTTGAAATTCAAAAATGTATACAGTTCAGCTCACAGTTAAGGATTTTAAATCAAAATTATTTGAAAGGATAAATATTCTTGCATTCGCAATTGTAAGTTAAGTAACTCTGTAATAAAATCGAATAATAATTCGTTGAGCACATCAAAAAAGCAGTTTTTAGATTAATAATCTTACTAAAGCAGGAAAAAAATATTATTTAATAATATGAAATTCTAGTTTGTTTGTTTTTGACATAATTAAATATATAATACATACATTTATTACTAAGCATTTTTCATTGGTTGCAATAATTTATATGTTTATACTTTTCTGTATTGTGCAAACCAATATCAATAAAATTATCAATAAAATTCAATGAAATGACGTCGATAAGATAAAATGCTTATTATTTACATAGTTACGCACATCGCTCTCCTTATTTCGCATTATTACACTCTTTATTACTCTCAACAGTAAATTCTTTAAGAAGATGATTCCCCCTTCATGTTCTTGGGGTTCAACCTTTAGGATCACAGGTTTATAAGAAGTTACATCATGAAAAAGACAGACAAGGTTGGGCAAGACCGCATTTTATTTAGTAATTCTGAAAGGGAATTGGCTACAAGATTTTCCCTAACGTAATCGAACGGATTTAACAGGAAAAATTTAATCAACTCTATTCGTTTTAGCAGATGACGGAGTCCACGAAAATTTGGGGATTTTCTTAAGGAGTATATTTCCAAGAATAATTATTACTCATTAACTTCAGAAAATAATGTTTCAATTGAAATTTTGAATTTTTATAACTCTTCGAAAAAGGGTGATTTCTACGTATTAAAATTAAAAAATAAATCTACTTCAAACTATGGATTAATACAGAAAAACATAATTATATCTATATATCAATATATATATATATA
>NC_092211.1:62459436-62501797 GCF_043381705.1 Parasteatoda tepidariorum | reverse complement strand
AGAAAATATGGAAAAATATAATAGAGATTTATAAAAAGAAAAAGCTTTATAAAAACAAAATATTTAAAAATTTAAGAAATTATAAAGCTGGAAAACAAAATAAGGATGAGCTATAGTCTCGTCATCAGCGTTCAAATAATAGTAAATATCTAGTATCTATTTTTGGCGTATGTATATTACTTTGAATCTTCAACTAAAAAAATTCAATATCACTATTACTAAAACTATAATGCTTTATAATTCGCAATCCATTCAATTCACTGCTTTAGTCATTTCTTTAGCAAGAAATAACGGTCTGACATGAATTTAATTTATTCCATTCGCAGCTGATTGTAAAGCTCTGTATGCATGTCATTTAATGAATTACTTTCTGTATTGTGAAATTATCACCAAATAGATTCGCTATCAATGTGACGGAATAGGATTTTTCATTTAAAGAATTTACGCATCTAAGCATTGAATTCGATTAAAATAGAAAAAAAAAGATATGAGATAAATAAAAATAAGAAAAGAATACCTAAAAATCTTTAGATAAATAATAAATGAAAGCTTATTTATATACTACTGATTATTCTAACCAATACATTCGACTTCTGGACAGAATTCTTGATAAAAAGTTTGCATTAAAATAATAATTAATCTAATAATTATTTCTGGCTTATTGTATAATATTTTGAAATCTTTAACTAAAAATAACTCAACATAACTATTACTAAAACTGTAATGCTTTATAATCCGCAATCGATGTATTAACTGTTTCATTGATTTCTATAGCAAGTTGCGAAGGCGTGACGAAACTTTCAATGTGTTCCATTCGTGGCAGATTGTAAAGCTCTACACGAATGTCATTTAATGAATTACTTTCTGTATTGTAGAATTATCAACAAGTAGATTGGCTATCAGGGTGACAGAATAGGATTCCTTCGATAAAGCATTTGTGCATCTAAGCATCGAATTAGATCTGAATAGCATTCCATCAGTTTCTGCCAATTTCCATTCCAATTCCATTCCTGATTTCTATTCCTAACCCTTTCTGGAATTCTAAGCCTCATTTTATTTAAGAACAAAACTTGTTGATTTCACAAAAAGACTTCTGTGCAACCAATTTTTTTATTTAATTTCATGGCGCATAAGTGGGTTGGGGAAAAAATTCACTTTTTTTTGTATTTCAGATTGTTATATGGGTATGGTAGATGTTTTAAAAAAATCTATGACAATTTAAATAATGTTTAAGTGCTGAAAATGCTAGCAATTATAACAAGTGCTTGCACTTAAAAGGAATTTCCACGTTTATTTCAATTTATATTTTCATATAAATTGTGCTCTAAACATGGCAAACAAGTATGAATTGCAATTTATAAAAAACACTTACTAAATGCGATTAAAATATATTTCAAGTTAATTTTTACTTTATTGCATAAAATGTGACCGATAAATTATCTGCGTAAGACAATAATTATTATCCCCGAAATCTTTTCCCTTTAACTAGCAGAAGAAAGCATTATTTTGCTTATATTCACTAGACGACCCGCATGTATAGTAATTAGAGACCTGACCTCGTGTTAGAAAGGTCCCGGGCTCGAATCCCAGTCAGAAGCATGGGGGAGTTTTTATTCTTTATTGTAAAATATGCCCGTTTTACTGTAGAGGTAATGTTGCCACACCTAATTTAGAACCCTTTAACAGAGTGATGAACACGCCTGCTGTTCTGATACCCGCATGACGATTGTCAATATGGGTGGGCAAAGTAAAAAAAAATTCAATTATTAAAAACTATAATTGTCAAATTTCCAATACCTAATATTAAAATACCTAGTATTAAGAATATTTATCAAAGCATTTGTAAAATTTTTTTGCTACAAAAAGTTTTTAGGGACATTATTTTATTTAATGTTATAACTTTTCTTGAACAGCCAACCCAATTTTTGGGTTCACGACTACTAATGTTCAACTCTGTAGTCTTGTAATTTTGAACCCAATCCAGATGACAAAGGAACTCCTGGATCAAGTATTGGGAAAAATTTACTTTCTTGGTGGACTTTGGTGATGGAACTAACCCTCTTTTGCGTTACATAGAGTCTAAAATCACAAAAACCTCCCATGATTAGCCTGACGGCAAGGGGACTCTAACCTATGATCTCTCAAAGACATTATTTGGACAATCAAAAATATCTGTAATATATAAATGTAGAGAACATCCCGTTGAAAAAAACATCATTGCGGGATGGCGTTTAAAAGTTCAGTGCTAGTCTCCAATCGACTCAAGACAGAAACCAATATGAAAGGCTATTTTCTTATTATAAATGATACACAAAGTCAAGTGGGAAAAACTTGTGAACCCATTGCACAGTCCTGATCTTGTTCCATTCAGCTTTTACGTCTTCCGTCCCCAAAGAAGTATTCAGAATGTTAACGAATCCTATCAGCCGAAGAAGCATGGAAGAAAAGGAAATTTTTCGAGACGGGTATGCTTCAGTTGGTGAAGCAGCGTAGCGATATAATTGCTTCAGCGTTCAAAGCAATTTTGAATAACTGGAATATTAATCTAGACTGGAGAGCACAGAAGTGGAATTTTTTAATGATCCCTTGTATAAATAATTTTCAAATTCTTAAAGAATATATTTGATGAATTATTAAGTTCAGGAATCATACCTACTGAGTAAAACTTCACGTGTATCTGAATACCAAAAGAGATGGCAGCTACTTTACACTAAAATGATGTCCCTTTACGTGTTCCACTACAGCAAGAATGCTTTATTGCACTACTTGTTGTCAAGTAGCCGCAACCATTTTTTGCATTCGGTAGCATAAAAATTTATAATTATAGTTAGGTTGTATACATACATTAATTCTTAAAATAAAATCAATTTGTAAATCAAACATATGCGTAATGCAGAGAGAATAGTAAAGGGAATTTGAACTAGTCTTAGCAGAGCAGAAGCGGCTAGAAATAATGCATTATAAAATTATTTATTACAGTTCATAAAGTCTTAAAAGTAAAATATAAATATCCTTATTACACAACTAAAAACATTCATAATTGTAACTAACTTCAGTTTCTGTAGATGAAAATTAACGTTGAGGATAACCACTGACACTCACCAACACGTTATCGATTGTAAACAATTACAAGCGATCTCAAAACGCACCAAGTTTTTGAAAACAAAAATATTTAACGTTGTTCGAAGCTCTGTAGCCAAAGAAAGCAAAAAATCCATAGTTTAAGGGCCTTTCACTTGAAGCAATGCTGGAACTTTTAACTATATATATATAGCTGTCCTGAAAAATTATCTGGGCTTCAGAACAGACAAATAAACAAATAACTAAAATATTTTAAAAGTTATTAAACAAGTTATAAAATATTTAAAATTTAGTATTTTTCCACCTAGATGAAAATTATCAAAATCACTACCTTATTCTCAGTTTTTATAAATTATGAGCCCAAGCAGTGATGGGCATCATTCACGAAAATTTTATTCATGACTAAATTTATTCAGAATAAATTTATTCTGAATGATTATTCATATGAAAATTTAGTCATTATTCATCATTCATTATGCAAATGTATAAAAATTTTTGAATAATGATTGATGAATAAACTCATTAGTCATGACTAATTTTTCTGAATAAAATTTGAATAACCAGCAAAAAATGCAATCGATATGTCTTTGTCTATAACGAGATGCAAAACATCGTTTGCTCTTAAAAGTCTTATTTTAGGAATTAAACTATAAAACTAAGACAAGTATGACTATTTATTTTTGTGTTATTTTGACTTACTCCAGCGTAACATACTTAGTTGTGCTAAAAAGTAGGTTTATAACAGTTTAGTTACTTAAGTTCATTTTGAAATTTTGTTCTAAAATCTATAAAACGCAATTTTTTATAGTTTTTGAAAGTAAACGATAATATTATTTTAAATTTTTAAATACAATTTTAATTAAAAAAATTAAACCCTTTTTTGCCATGTAACCATTTCTCAAAAGTATACATTATGTTAGACAAAAGTAAATTTTCTCAAACATTATATGAATATACTTAAAAAGGATTAACGTTTTATTTGTAGTTGTCATAATCGTAGTCAATTAGAGTATTCCGTGCCCATTTTTGTTGACCAGTGAAATTATTCAGTTATTCTTGTCTAATGAATAAAGGATACTGAATAACGAATAATGAATGATTTATTCTTTATTCAAAATATTTCTGACTAATGAATAAATCTTTATTCATTATTCAAAATATTTCTGAGCAATGAATAAATCTTTATTCATCATTCATTATTCAGATTTTGAATAATTATTCATCATTCTTTATTCATTATTCTGAATGACAAATGCCCATCTCTGAGCCCAAGTAATGCTGGATTGGAATTATTTTTTAAATATTAAAAAAAACTAGATTACAAACTCTTTTCATTTTCACAAAACTGTGGCTTTTCTCTTTCGCTTTGCACCATTTTCAAAATAAACGTAGACGGCACTAGATAGGCTAAACTTTACTTAACAGTCATGAGTAACAGTTGAAAACTCACAGTAGTTATGAAAATAGCAAATTATTAGCAAAAATGCGTCATTTTATGTTACGGCGGAGACTTCGAAAAACAGGCTTCGTATTGAGGGCAAAGATGCATGGTCTTGGTGTAAACTGTTTGCAGTCTCGGTTCTTAGAGCCTTCATAAACCCTTTAAATATATGAAATATATTTAAATTAGTATATTTAATTATTATCAAGTATATGAAAACTTGATTGGGTGTTAACTTGAAAAAAAGGGTTCCTTAATTTAATTTTTAGGGTTGCTCAACATTCTTTTTGTAGAGATATACCACAGTTCTTACAGTTTATAATTTAATCACGAATTTCATTTTCCCCAAAACACCTAAATCAAATACCGGAATAAAGGCTTCTTTTTGTTTATATTGCAAAATTTCTGAAAATGAGCAAACCTGTCTTTGACACCAAAGGCCTTATATGTATGGAATAATTGAATAAAGCTATTTTTATTTTCTTTTGCTTGGCTCCATAACTCCTATTCTAATAAAAGTACCCCATAAACCCAAGTTGAGCAACCTTTTCATCCAATCATCTTCCTATCTTGTCAAAAGCAGCTGTTTCTATAAGAAGCAAATAATATATTTTCTAATCAACTGCCTTTATTAATTAAACATGTTACCGTACGCTAAAAAAAGAAATTATCAATTAATTTCTTCACATGCCGTTAGTTTTAGCAATTCTGTTAAAAACACTCACATCGTTATATTAAACAAAAGTTTTCGGAGCAATATTTTTTAGTAACAACTAAGCTTAACCTTTCATCTAATTTTTTTTTCTTTAAAAAAAAAGAATAAAGATTGTTTTCTACTCGTCACGAAGGGTACAAAATGTTTTCTTGAGTAGCAAAAAAAAAAAACTTGTTTTTAAGTACGATGGGGAAATGTTTGTTGATTTTTTTCCTTAAACGTTAGCAAGTCACGCACGGTAGGTTTTGTAAAATTACTATTTTCTAAAAACCTCACTAGAAATTTATGAGTTTTCTTTTTAAAACAGGTTATTTAAGAAAATATTAAACAAAGTATAAAAATATGAAATAATCTAAATGAAATTTAGAATGTATTGATACAAAAACGGATTTTATATTTTTCTTCAAATGTTCTAAAGAAAAATTTAATAATTCATATTCATTTATTTTAGGCAGCTCTACAAGATCCTTTTTTTAATGTATTTTTAAAAAAAACTGCCAAAAAAACATGAATTAAATTATCAATGCATTTTATATATGCATCATGCATTTTATACATCGTCAAATTCCAGCTGCTTATTCTTAAATTCTTCTTCTTTTGTTTTTATAAAATGCTTTAACTATTCTTCATGTAATGCTATTTTTTCATAGATCGATACAAAAGAAACCTTTGAACAAAATTATTTAATTTTGTCTTACTTACCTTGAAACAAGCGAGTTTTTATTTATAAAATTTGCATCAACAAATCCCTGCCAAGTATTTTTGAATATTAAACAGCGAAAAAACGAAATAAGTTTGTTCAAGAATTCAGTATATTTAACTCGGTTCAGCAAAATAGTTAAAATAATACAAACATCAGGTATTTTAAATTACTATTTGCTCCAGGAAAAAGCAAAATCTAAATTGAAATCAGACAAGTCACTATCAAGGAAGGAGGATGTAAAAAAAAACATGAAAACCAGTTTCATGGATGAAATTTAGAAACGTTTCTAATTATCGCTTTTCAACTCCTGTGGGTATTAATAACTAGGCTTTAATTTTATTGGTTCAGCCTTCCTGAGTAGTAATTCGTTGGGGTTTGATAATGGTTTGTTTATTTCTAACATTGTTTTAGGATCGTCATAATTTCTGCTAAAATTTTGAAAATCGATAGTAACAATACATTTAAAGTTCATTCATTACAGAAAATCATACGTATTTAATTTCTTACAAAAAACTTATTTTATTTCAAAAATTTAATTTTATGATTTAATAATTAATCCATATTCTTCTGTATGCCAATTCAGCTCCTTAGTGTATTGATTTTTTCTCACGCGTGATATTTGCAGTAATACTAACTAGATAAAATAGGTATTTCTGCCTTCTAAAAACCGCCTAATTACCGTAACAATTGTTTTGCATTTCCACCTACATTATGTTCTTATGAAGCGGAATTCTCATTAACATTGTAAATTTATGTAAATTCAGTTGAGTAAACTAAATCCTTACACGCTGTTATTCTATTCTACAAAAAGACATCTAAAGGGCAGCCATTACAGCACATCATATGCACTTAATTTCGTATGTAAATCTGACATTGTTTTGATAATCTAAACAACCTAAATTCTATAAATAACATAGATTTTTCTAGCAATCCAGATTCTTCTGTACATCATTCAACTCCTTATTGCTCTTAATTTTGTCAATGACGTGCGACATTTTTAATAAACTTTAATATTTCTTAAAGCACAAAATGCATTTCTCTTAGCTGAACAAGCTGTTTAATTACAGTAACTATTGTTTTGTATATCCACTTACATTATATTCTTGTGAAACAGAATTCTCATTATTATTATAAATCTATGTTGAATTTAGTTGAGTAAACTAAATCCTACCACATCGTTGATTTATTCTACCAAAATATATATGAAACCCTATTATTTTGAGCTCTCCTCTAACAAATGACATATTCAACGGTTTCAACAATTTCTTCCAAGTCCGTTAGCCTAGTTTATTTCACGAACTTGTTGAGAGATATCTCCCTTGTCGTAACATATGTTGTTTTGTAATTATGCTTTGTCTGACTTAATGCAGTGATTTAAATACAATTCTTCCAGACTTTACTTTGCATGATAATTTAAGAATTAACAAAATATATTATGGCATAAGAAGTATAATATCTTAACTCTTAAGTCTTTTATTCATCACAGAATAATAAATTAATTTTGTTGGTTTCAATTAAAGGAAGTATAATACAGCTTAAAAAAATTATTTGAACTTTACCAAGCTAAAGATGTATAATTATTTTGAAATATTAACTAAGAGAGATAATAATTACCATTTTCATTAAAATGTTAAACAAATGAGTTTAAAATTAAAAGGATTAGCTTATTTTAATTAACTTAATCTAGATTAACTTAGTTTCATCAAACAATCATCCATGTGCAAATATTACTTAAGATTCTGAATTGTTTTACAGGAGTTTAAAAAACACACATAATATCAAAATGCAACTGATTTTATGACGCAATGTAAAGAACTTTAATAATTTAATATTCTTTAGAGCTATAGTTTCCATAAAAATAAACATACAGTAAAGTTTCGCGCACGCGATAAGATTCTTAAGAATTATGTAATTTACTTTAAACAACTTTTAATACGCAGTCAAATATGGTATTTTGAAACTATTCTTACACAAAGAAATTTTTAATTTTTTTTTTTAAATTTAAAAAAAATGCTTAATTTTCTGGATTTTTATAAAAAAGAATTATTTTGACCCTCAACTAAATACTAAATGTTTACCAATTCTTAAGGTTTATGACTAGGACAAAAACATGATTTTGTGCAAAATATTCGAAATATAGTTCTTATAAATTTAGAATCCCTGTACTCTTAGCTTTCTAACTCTAATATTTACGCTCTACACGTACTCCAATTATCTAAAAAGTGATAGTAGTTTTTGTGCAAGGTGGTAACGGTGGAGAGACTAATGATTTTAAGATTTTAAATGCGTTTTTCTCAAAATCAGATTTTTTATCATTTTACACTACCTTAAACACGATATCTCATATTGTTTTTAAAATAATTGTCTACAATTTTTAACGAGTGCTTATGATTATAGCATAACAAATTTGAACTACAGGCTAAGAGAAAAAAGAGGAATTTTATTTTTTATACATGTTGTTTTCGCAAAAACAAATGCACAAAAATTTTTTGAACTTTTCCTTTTTATCTACATTTATTCCTTACCCAGTAGTATATGCACTTGCTTATAAGATAATAATTCGAAATATAGCTGATAGCCTTCTGAATAAAATCCCCAAAGGATGTTTTATTTTAATCGATATAAAATTTTTGACAGTGTTTAGGGTGTTTGTAAATATTGGTATAACTTTTTGGTATAACTTTAGAAATGTTTTGAATATTATCTATTGAATATTGTCAAACTGCTCAGTAAAAAACAGGTTTTAACATATTTTCATTCGAAAAATCAATCATTTTCCCCGAAAAAATCCTCTGGACCTAAAATTTAAAAAAAGTTCACTGCTCTATTATGACATTTGAAAAGTGATACAGCAGAGTTTTTTCAATCGTAAAGTTTTTACATCTAATTTTTATAGATAGGTGCTTTATAAGTTCCCAAATTAAATCAAATAACAGCACAAAGTAAAAACATTTTCTTTATTAAATGCTGCTCTAAAAAATCTGGAAATGTGAATCATTATATTACTTTAAACCATCAAACATAAATTTAATCTTTTTTTCATTTGTTCCATTCAATATATTGCGTACTACCAAAAAGTAATCAAGTCAATATTTGGCAAAAAAGATATAGATTCAAATTATTTAATAATCTTAACGTCTAATAATACACGAATATTTACAACTTTTGCTAGCAACGAAATAGAGTGTGACTTAAGACACTTATTAATTATTAATGAACTATTAATTATTAATTCGATTGACTTATTAAAACAATTATTCAATTGTCGAGGAATTTTTTAATTTTTATTTCAAAAACAATTGATACCAATTCCAATTTCTCATTTTTGCTTTGATGATATGCTATAGATGTGATATTTCTATAAGAGAAGTGATATAATAGTGTTATAATTAGGTTTTTCTCTGTGTGAGATAAGCATTGTTATATATTACTTTTATACAGTTTATTTATAAATGCTAAATTTTAATTTTTCTCTCTTTTTATTTCAGGTAATGTTCAGCTTCATTTTTTCTTTTCGAAGTCTCATCGAAGTAATTATAATTAATTTCATATCAAGGAGTTCCTTGTTCATTTAATTATCTTATTCTTCGATTTAAATTAAGTCTGTATAAAAATAACTAATTATCATTAGCAGTTGATGTTATCTATATCTAGTGTCAATTTAGATCTTTAAATCTTAAGTATTCACTTTATATATTAATTCTTAAAAAAGCCTTTTCTGGACAATTTTAAACTGTGATTTATTGTTATATTTCCCCAAACTCTTTGTTTCATTATAACAATTTGGCAATTTTATTTGGCTATACATTGACACATCTATTTTGAACTAATGCTATTCGAAAGTTATGACCACGATAAATCATTATATCGTTTCAAGTGTACGATCTACGATATAGAGCCATCTACGATATAGAGCCAAGCTATAGGGCAAATAATTGCTTTACTGAGAAAAAAAAGCATGCTCAAAATCATCAGAATATGGTAATATTTACCATGTTTCTAGCTCTATGGAAGCCCCAAGAATCTCACTAATTTTTGCAAAGCGATCAATGATATTGGTAAAATTAACAGTAAAATATCAATTTGTAATACGTAATAAAATTTGGTCAATGTGGTAAAATATCGTATTCTTATCATGATATTTTAGAGCATAGCATAAAAACCATTTATTCGTTAAAATTTACATTTCAATTTAGAATTTTTTGCCAAATGTTTTGAAATAAAACTATAATTTTGAAAACCAGAATTAGCCGTTACCATATGAAGGAAAAATTACCACATGGATGGTTTAAATACCTTATATTTTTGTTTCTAGTAGAAGGATATTTTTTAATTGTTTTTTTGTTTGAACAGATGCATAATTTATTTCATCATTTTAATAAGACTGTTGAAATGATACGATAAACTATATGAGATTTCGGTTTATCGCTCTTCATGAGCCACCAAAAGGCGCGTCTTGGTGGTCAAACCTTAACTTTTTAAATTTGGTATACCAATTACGAGTGGATATTTCAAACATGTTGCCCCCTCCACGAATGTCACGAGCAGCTACTTCGGATTTAAAATCTTGACTAAAAGCAAAAGTTATGGGGTGAGGAAAATGCCGATTTTTCTAAATTTGACATTTTGAACCGTGTTGCTCAGGGGATAGAACACTCGCCTCTCAATGAGGTGAACCGGATTCGAATCGCAGGGATGGCTGGTCGATACGAATTCCTCACCCTGATTGCACCGACCAAAGTGCTGGCGTGAAATATCCTCAATACTCCAGGAGGTACGTTATGTTCTGTATTAGATTCAAAATTACAAGGCTGCGAGCTTGAATATTGGTTGTCGTAAACTCAAAATTGGGCCAACTGTTCAACGACTTTTATAAAATAAAACAAAATCTTGACATTCTATTTCAATTATTTGAAATATAAATTAACTCGAACAAAACAATAAAGTACAGATTCTGAGAAAACAAAGCATCAGATCTGCGAAGTTGAAAATCAGCCATCTACAACAATAATCCACGAACCTTTCAAATAATCCAAGACGTTATGCCTAAAACATTTATGGACATGCGTAATGTTATAATTTAGAAAAAAAATGGTGGGAACTCACATGATTTGAAAACCTAATAGTTTAGAGAATACTTTGCGAGAAATAAGATTTTTTTCAATGAGATTGATAAAGGAACTTTATCTCTATTCATTAGATGATTGATTTTGCCTTTTTTACTTCGTCTAAATTATTTTCAGTAATTTCAGTACTTTTGTGCTTAAATGAACAAATTGCATGAAACAACCTCTAACTCGTTATTTATTGACTATGCTTGATATCTTGAATTATAAACTAAAACCAAATTCTACCAAAATTTCACCAAATAAGGTATTTTTAAAAGGATGAATTTAGAAAAAAGAAACGATTTTATATAAAGTTTAATGAAATAAATAGCACGAGTTGTTAAATAGATACATTAAAAGTAGTCCTAAAACACATCACGTCTTGTAGAGGATCTCGGATTGAATGAAACTACTCAATACCTAAATTACTTTTCTACAAATTATATTTTTCCAAACTACAATCAAATTGATAAAAGTCATTAAAAACCATCTAATCTTTTTTGTTAAAAAATGAACTTGTAATTAAAAAAAGTAATAAAATGAACATATTTTTAACAAAAAAAATCTGTTTTGAAAGAAGTTATTAGAATCTTTGCAATAACTTCGACCAATATTCAACCCGCTTTATCATATAGCCTCCTCATGCAAATACCTTAAAAATGACTTAGCATTATCCATCCATACATCATCCAAATAACAAATAATAAATTACCAAATAACAACCAAAATTATCAAAAACTCTAAAAAAAAACATGTAATCTTTGTTTTTAAAAAATAAACTCGTAATTTAAAAAAATTAATAAAATGCATAGATTTTTAACAAAAAAAAATCTGTTTCCAAAGAAGTTACTAGAATCTTTGCAATAGCTTCGAACAATATTCAATCCGCTTTATCATAGCTTCCTCATGCAAATACCTTAAAAATGACTTAGCATTATCCATCCATACATCATCCAAATAGCAAATAATAAGTCATCAAATAACAACCAAAATTATTAAAAACTCTAAAAATAAACATCTAATCTTTTTTGTTAAAAAAATAAACTCGTAATTAAAAAAGAAAGTTTAAAAAAAGTACATATTTTTTACAAAAAAAATTCTTTTCCAAAGAAGTTATTAGAATCTTTCCGAATACTTCGAACAATATTCAATCCGCTTTATCGTAACCCTCCCATGCAAATACCATAAAAAGGACTTAGCATTATCCATACATCATTTTCTTGAAGGGAGGGCGTTCACATTTTCTTCTCCCCCAAACTTTTCCGGAGAAGTTACAGGCACAGTTATACGCTCGATAAGCATTAGGAAGTTAGTTAACCAGTCGAAACTTTCTTACATCGTCTTGGGAATAAGCGAGCGTAAGAAAAAAATTGCTTATCTTCGCAGCAAAACAAAGCATAATTATTTTGTTTAAGTCTTATCCCTCCGCGGTGTTTTGTTTTCTAATCAAAATAAAACAGGAAATAAAAGTTAACTTTCAACAAGAAATAAAACCTGAGTGAACATGCGGCTTTAATTATGGAAATTTTTCCCACAATAGAATGTGTTCGGTTTAATTATTTTAAGTACTGGTAATACATTTAATTTAAATTGTTTCTCCAATTGTCTGTAATTTGAGACATCGTTTATGCTAAAATTATAAAAAGAAATAACAGTTTTCTCAAAAATAAATATTTTTCATGTTACATACAATTTTTAAAAACTGTTTGAATTTTTTTTAAATTATTTTTTTACTATCATAAATTATTTTCAATTAATATATAATAATATTATTAATAAATGAATATTAATAAATCATTATTATAAATCAATTGATATAAATAAATTATAATTAAATATTATAACAGACAATCATTTGATAATTTAACAACTGATTTCATAAATAAAACTTAAAACAAAAACAACGAATCATGTATAAACATGAAGAGTTGATTTTTTCAAAATCAATGATTTCACTTTGTAAAATTATTTAAATATACTGCATTCATATTTTATTCATTAAATAGTTAGTTTTTAACAATGAACATGACATTTTTTAACACTTCAAGTTTATAAATGTATGCTTTAATATTTCTTAGATTTGTTAAAATTAGGTTTCAAGATTTAAACAAATTGAAATCAATTTATGTATTTCCAATGAAAAAAAAAACAGTATCAGAGAGTTATTTTCTCTATTCAAAGAAATTAGAGACATTTTGAATTTGACCAAGCATATAAGTACTTTTGTAGTTCCCATTTCAATTTAATCCCATTTCTATTCAAAATAACATTTCTGAGAAAAGTACTCCCGCTCTCAAAGAAAAAATTCAAAGAAAAATTTTTTCAAGTCTAATATTTTTTCATATATAAGAAATCGAATGCACAGATTCTTTTTAGTTTTGTTTCCAAATAGTTCTTTATATTTTTCGGGGAATTGCCTCTAAAGTTTAGAACAAAACAGTTATTGCTCAATCTGGTTTTTATATAAAATCTGGTTTTTAATCTGGTTTTTATATAAAAATGAGTTCAAGTTGAGTTACTCATTATATCTCAAAAGTATTTCAACAATTAATGTCTCTAAATATAAAAAAAGTGTCTGAATAAATTTAAAATATTTTTTATAATAATTTTGCAACAAAATTTGCAAGTACATTTAAATTCAAATTAAAAACACATTTTATTGAATCACAAAACAGTAAAAAATATAAACACTTCCAATTAAAGATTTGTTTAGAAGAAAAACAGTAGCGTAAAATAGTTTTTCCATTCAATGAAGTGGGTGATATTCAGAGTTTTATTACTTAAGTACTTTTATAGCTCAGTTGTCTCAAACCTTCTTCAAAATCTTAATCCAACACTCAATTTAAAATATCGTTTATGATACTAAGTTTTCTCCTTCTTAAACACTCCATAAAGCTCTACTAAACATGTTCACATCCATAGCCTTGTAATTTTGAACCCAATCCAGAAAACAAGCCTTCGTGGAGGACTTTTTGATTAAACAAATCGGCATTTACATTGCATAGAGGAAAAAAACACGGAAACCTACCACGGTTAGCCTCTATCGACATTCAAAGCCATGATCCGTCTACCACTGAGGATATTTTTCATCAACATTGTGGTCGGGGCGAGCTGGATGTGGAGTTCGTATCGACCAGTCATCACTGGGATTCAATCCCGTACAACCTTATTGGGAGGCTAGCGCTCTATCCCCTGAGCCATCACTGCTCTGAGCCTATTATAGTTCATTTGAAAATTGTTATGGTTTTTGCATAAAAATCTCTCCATGACAATACGAAAGTGTAGTTTATGGTTATCTATTCCCCCACAGTTCAGCTATTATTAATTTTTAATATAGCTTAGTAAAAAACTGTTTGAATGAATATATAATATTTAACAGTAAAATTTTGTAACAAGCTAACTTTTAGCGCATTTAAGCTTATGTAAATTAACAGAAAATAAATAACTTTAGTTTTATAGCTAAAAACACAAAACAGTTAAAAGTAGAAACACTTCTTAATAACTTTTGCTTGATGTAAAGCAAAATCGGAAAATTGTTCATTCCATTCAATGCAGTTGATGAGTTTCAAAATTTTACCAAAGTGCTTTTAGACCTCTATTGTCTCAAACCTTCTTCGAAAGTTTAATCCCACTTTAATTTAAAGTAACGTTTCAGACACAAAGTTTTCATCTTCACATAAATGAAATGTAAAGCGTCAGTGCTGTTTCCTTACAGTTCTTCACAATTTTTCCTAAATTTTACCTAGAGAGCAGCACAATGCAATTACATCTTAAAGTTCATTAGTTAATCGTTATGGCTTTTTGAATAAAAACCTTTCCAATACACTTCGAAAGTGTGGTTTATCATTATATTTTCTCTCTACGTTCAACTATTAACATTGTTTAGTAAAAAATTGTTTTAATAAATGTATAATATATTACTGAAAAACTTTAACAACAATCTATTTTAAACCACATTTAAATTTAAGGAAAATGAATAATTTTATTTTTGTATTACTGAGAACGAGAAATAGTAAAATAGAAGCACTATTTTAAGGGAACTATTTTAAGGGATTTTAATGAGTAAAATCTTTGAAAAATTCATCATATGGTTTTCGAGATATTGAAAGAAATTACACTTTAATAAGTAATGTGCAGAAAACCATGTTAAATTTCCATGTAAACGGTGAAAATTTTAATTTTCTTTTATGAGTTATAAGATTATGAATTTATTAAGATACGTATCTCAATACGAGGCTCCCATTGAGAAAGTTGCTTTTTCTCGTAATGCTATTCTCACAACTTCAAAATGCTCTCTTCAAATGTTCAATGTTCTCACAACTTCAAAAAGTTCTTTGATCATAAATTTCTTTTTTTTTTTCTAAAAATGCTCAGGTGCTCTTCGATGTGTCTTGTTTAATTTTAAATGCATATGATTAACTCAATACCTAAATTTACTATTTTAATAATTGAACAAAGATTATTGAAGCATTTTTATCGAAAGCATTTTTGGAGAAAAAAAAGCATTTAATCAGGGCTTAATCTAGGTTTTCAATCCTAGTACCTATTTTTGTGGAAAAAAATTTTTTTTGTGAAAAAAAAAATTTTTTTTTGTGAAAATTTAGTATTGCTAAAAAAAATAAATAAAAATAAAAATTTAAAAAAACTACATATGTATACAAAAAGTACAATACTATAAAAAACAGACATATATTGCGCAAGGAATTACTTATAAGACAGATTGCAGATTAATTCCATTTATAAATTCAATGTTAATTATACAACCAGCCAGCATAGAAATTATGGAATTTACTAAACAGATTAATATTAAGGTCAAAAGTAAGATTTATATAAAGTTTAAAAATTTTTTTAACTTATTTACTAATAAAGTTTATTGAACTTATTATGATTAAGAAATTATCATTTTGATATTGTGTTAACTTTAACTTTTGAATTAATTGTTGAAAAAATAATAGAAATACAAAATACATAGATAAAATTATATCAATCACAGAGATATTTTGCGATTTTCAGTATTTTTAAAGATAGTAGTTTTGAGCACTTTAATTCCTTCGAACTTTTTTTTATTTTCGTGAAAATGCGTTTTTTTTTCGAAGTTTGTTGAAATAATGATTTTTCTTTATTTTGTTAAGGTATCGATTTTTTTTTAATTTTGTGAAGGTACATATTTTTTTTAATTTTGTGAAGGTACCGAAAAACGGCACCAAAATCGACCTGGATTAAGTCCTGATTTAATATTTAGGTAATAATTTTATACTGTTACCATAACCACTTAAATTTATTTAAATACCCGTAAACTACGGTTTCAGGTAAAAATTTAAACAAAAAAAATTCAATTTCGTTCGTAAGGAACTTTTTAATTATCAATAGTTAAAAATCACACTTTTAGCTATAACTTTCAAACTAATATTTTTTTCTAAGATATTGTACTCAAACTTCTATTAATGCTACCAATATTCTGTTAAAATTTAAAAATGATCGAATAAGAATCGCACTTTTTTATTTTCAACGTCCCTTTAGCAACTTTTGTTTGAAGAAAAACAGTAACATAGAAAAAAATTTAAATTCGTTCGCTATGAACTTTTAAATTATCAACAATTAAAAATCCCACTCTTTGCTATAACTTTAAAATCAATCATTACTTTTTTCTAAGATATTGTACTCAGACTTCTATTAATGCTACCAATATTCTGTTAAAATTTAAAAATGATCGAATAAAAATTGCACTTTTTTGTTTTCAACGTCCAATGTCCCTTTAACAACTTTTGCTTGAAGAAAAACAGTATCATAAAAAAAATTTAAATTCGCTCTCTACGAACTTTTAAATTATCAACAATTAAAAATCACACATTTAGCTGTAACTTTAAGACCAATTATTACTTTTTTCTAAGACGTGCACAGACTTCTATTAATGCTACCAATATTCTGCTAAAATGTAAAAAAAGATCGAATAAAAATTGCAATTTTGTTTTCAACGTCCAGTGCCCCCTTAACAACTTTTGTTTGAAGAAAAACAGTATCGTAAAAAAAATATTCGTTCGCAAAAAACTTTTCAATTATCAACAATTAAAAATCACACATTTAGCTATTTAACTATTAACTTTAAAACCAATCATTACTTTTTTCTAAGACATTGTGCACAGACTTCAATTAATGCTACCAATATTCCGTTGAAATTTAGAAAAAGATCGAATAAAAATTGCAATTTTGTTATCTACGTCCAGTGCCCCCTTAACAGCTTTTGTTTGAAGAAAAGCAGTATAGTAAAGTAGTTCTTTCCATTCAAGGAAGTTGGTGAGATTCAGAGTTTTACCGCATAAGTACTTTTTGAGCTCCATTGTCTAAAACCTTCTTCAAAATCTTAATCCCACTTCAATTTAAAATATCGTTCCTGATACAAGGTTTTCTCCGTCTTAAAGAATAAGAGTATCTTCATACGATAAGTCTAATCCATCTTCAAAAGTAAGAAATTGAATGCACAGATACTCTCTTGTAGTTCATTGCAAAGATTTAAAATATATTCTTATGCGAAACAGTTAGAGAAAACGCAACTTTAATACATTTATCCGATATTTCCACCTACAAATGTATTTTTGAGTAAATTTCATGGAATGTAATATTTACTTTGGTTTATCTGATATGTTTCGTTTTATCAGAATAATATTTGTTAAACTCAAAAGATGTTTTAAGATAAACATTTTTTTTTAATTACGTGAATTTATTTCTGAAAAGGTACTTTTAAATTTAGTAAATACATTCCAATCTTAGAATTTTTTTTAATTTAAAATTCATTTAATGTCTTATTTGCTGCAAATATTTGAATACGTATGTTTTAATGATAAATGTACAGAACTGAAGCATTAATAAATTTAAAACTGCATCTTATACAATTTTAAGGGAAAGAAAGAAAATTTAGATTTTATTTCATTAAAGAAATGCGTTTTTATCAAAAATAAATTAATTTCAGCTTCTTATAATTTACAATTTAAATTATCTTAAAAATTATATTTTAAATTTATGTTATTAATTTTTTTAGAAATTGTGTCAATTTTTTAGATATGTATTTTATGTGGAATTTTTATTTCAAAAATAATTTAAAATTCTAAAGCATTACACTAAAACTTATTTGTTAAAAAGTAGCTAGGGAGATAGTGAATAAAACTAGAATTATGCTACAGTTTGCAAATCATTATTTATGACTTGTGTTACACTACAATCACATAAATAAAAAAATTTTATAAAGGAAAATAAATAAACGAATAAAAAAATAGGAAATTTTTTTAAACCATCACTTTTTTTAACCTCGCAAATTTGTCAAACTTGTTTTATCCTCAAACATTTCCCTAAATGAAAATTTTAAATAATTTAATATCAAACAAATTATAAATTTGAGGAACAGCAATTTAACCGTAAGAAATCAGTTACCAAGTAATTTATTTGTATCTCTTAACAATTTTAAAATTTCCATCCCTAGTAAAACAAAAACAAAGAGAAATAATAATTATTTTTAAAAAAAAAATATGACTATGCCGTAATAAAATTATTATCATCATCAGTAGAGTGATAAACCTAGCACGATGGTGACTGGTTAATAAAATAAATACTAAAGCTTCCCAGGAACTTTAATGACTTAAAAGTCATGGTTCTTTAAGAAACTAGGTCAGTAGTTTTTAATTTTTTTTCAGCTATGAAACCCTAAATGATTAATAATCTATTAGAGCAAAGTCGACTTTAACGTTCTTTAGCAATTGAAAATATACTAACTAATAAGGCTACTAACTATTTTGGAAATATTAATGTAAGGGAGGAAAATTCTTCAGCTTTTTTTATCACAATTAGTCTTAAATATAATTTTTATGTCCAGCACTTGAATTTCTAGACTCGAAGTGACATTCGCTTAGCTCTAACTTTGTTTCTGTTGTAAAATTAGTATGAAATAAATAATAAACTGAAAGTGATAACAAAATAAACTTAATTGCGGGTTCGTTGAAATGAAAACGTAAAAGAACTGATATAAACACTGCGTTGTTATAAAAAAAAACATGTTTCTTTATTGTTTTATTCATTTTATTCTGAAAAAAAAGCTTTGATGGGAATACTAGGGTAGTTTTTTTTTATAAATGCATTTTTTTTTACATGCATTTAAATCATTACATTTTTTTTTTATAATTCACTTGTTATCAAAAAAATAAATATGCACCTATATTATTACATTTTGCCTTTTTCCACTGGCATTTTAATACAATTCGCAATACTAAATAAATAATGGTTTCATACAAATAATCGTAATATAAGATAAATGATGGATAATTTTCTGGATCTAAATGTAATTACAGGTTTCAAAAATCTTTGTTGGTCAAACAAACAAAAAGGTCCAACTTTCAGATAAAACCTCTGTTAGTTTTCTACGGTTCCCTAAGTTTTCATAGCACTTTTTTGGGGTACTTTTGAGTTACAGTATAAGATTTGTTAAAGACTGAATATCTTAAAATCTACTAAGCGATGTACCCAAAGTATGTGCATTTGTTGTTGAAAAAGACGGAAGGTATGGGAAAAACAGTAATGACTGCGCGCAGTCTCAAGCCTAAATCTTCTAAATAAACATCCCTTTAGTTATATGGCCGAGGTTTGTTGTTATTCATGCGCCAAAATCGAAACACTTACCCCTTAATAAACAGTCATAGTAATGTGCTACACATTGTTGAAACGCATTAACACCAACACATCTTTCAAGGGCTGTAAGTCCCGCAGTGGACTGATCGTTAAAACACGGTTTCCAGCAGATGACTTTAAGTCAAGCATCACGTGCTGGCCGTCGGGCTACCGAAACGGTTGTGTCATCCCCTCTGCAGAAGATCAAAATTGTGATGGCATGTCTTCGGGTCATCCTCTGGGATGTTTCCCTGACCGTCGCCAACAGCCAATTGTGCTGATCTAGAGCTACGTAAAGCTGAGAGTTATGTTGAAGAAAGTACAGTATTCACGCTGATTAGATTCTCTAAATGTGATGTGCTATAGAGCCAGAAACTCGGTAAATTTTACCATATCCTTGTGGTTTTGATTATACTTTTTTCTCAGAGTATAAACATTCAGAGTTTACCATAACTAAGTTCAACAAGAATTCGACAATTTCCTGGCAGCGTCGATGCAACCAGTAGACGGTGAATCACACACACACAAAAAAATCGACTTCAAAATTTTTACTACAACTCGATAGTCTTTATCCAGCTTGCCCCGATTCCGTTCTGACCTTCCCTTCCGATCTAGTTTATTCTTGCACTGGAAGAAATTCCTATTCCGTCACTTCCCTATTGTTGGCGAAAACGTGCACTCTATTGTGCTTTGACTGTATTTCCCGTTTCTAGACAACAGATTTCTCATATAGTGGCATAATAGTTTATAGTGGAATGATAGTATACAGTGGAATAATTTTTGCGAACCAGTATGCAAAAATTATTCCTCTATATAACTTGTTGATATGGTTATCATATAGTTAAAGATTGATATGGTCATATGGAATATAGTGACACATGATATGGTAATATTTCATATAGTGGCACATAACAATATTATATTATAACAGTGGAATAATTTTTTCAAATCAGAATGCAAAAATATTTTCACTATATGATTATATGTTATAGTTAGGTGACATACAACCATATCATAGAGTGAAATAATTTTTTGCAAACCAATAGACACAAATTATTCCACTATATGATTATATGATACGGTTATATGCCATTATATGGTTATTCCACTGTATGAACCATTGATGTGGTCATATGTCATATAGTGACACATTATATGGTTGTATGTCATATAGTGACATATAACAATATTATATTATAACCATGGAATAATTTTTGCAATTCAGAATGCAAGAATTATTTTACACATTATTATTATTATTACACATGATATGGTTATATGTAATGCTGTGAAATACAACCATATCATAGAGTGGAGAAATTTTTGCAAACCAATAGGCAAAAATTATTCCACTATATGATTATATGATACGGTTATATGCCATTATTTGATTATTCCACTATATGAACCATTGATATGGTTATGATATGGTCATATGTCACACAGTGACACATTATGCGGTTGTATGTCATATAGTGACATATAACCATACCATATAACCATATAGTGGAATAATTTTTGCAAACCAGTATTCAAAATGTATTCCGCTATATGGCAAGTATTACAATTCCTTCATATTTTGCGAAATTGCTTAAATGTTGCTGTGTTTTATCAGGTAATATGTTTTGTTTCTTTGTACTGATCGCGTGAAAATTACTTTCAAGATAATTCTAGCATTTCAGATTATTCATGATAGTTCACCAAGTTACATAGTCTTTCCGTTAATTAATATGACTCAGAACTATTTATAATAATAAATAACTCAGTTAATAAATTAAAATGTAACTTTAACGTAAATGTAACTTTAATCACATATCATTAACATTTTTCTACCATTTAGTTTTTCGGCATCTTAACAAAGTATCTGTATGCAAAATTATATGTAAGAGGGAAAAAAACCACGAAAACGTACCTTACGACGCCATTTTAACAACAAAAAAAGCACATTTTAATTAACATTTCCTTATTTATAAAACTCCACTTTTATGACTTTTGCACTTTAAATTTCTTCCATTTAAAATGTCAATTAACTAACATCGCTGACTTTATCGTCACTATTGCGTGTCAAACTTTTAAAACTCTTTCAAGTCAGTTTATTCTATTTTTATTTCATACCCACGATAAGAACCTACCTTCATCAAAATATCGAGAATGTTTACTCGTTTTTTTTTCTTTAAGTAAAGTCATTTTATTTTCCTCACACTGAAATTACTTTAATGTCCCTTTATCTACTAAACTGCTGTTAGCTGCACTTCAGCAGCTGATTTGCATATTGAATGCCGAAAATCTGAGGCAGCGATAATGGAAGTTTTTTACTGCATGACAGGGGGTTCGTAATATTTGCCTTAAAAAATGCTAATGAAACATAAAAGCGTGTCACATGAATCAGTTTTTTTTGTTAACAATCTCTGAGGAAAATACTGAATCGGAATAAAAGATTTACTTCTCTTCATTAGCCTTTTATCATCTTAAGCCATTATTTATCTTGGTTTTGTTTCTCATAAGAGATTTGGAACAAAAAACGCCCACTCCGGTATAAAAAAAAAATTTAAAAAAACGAGAAAATTAGGCTTAGAAAAAAGTAATGGAAGCTTCTTTCTTTTTGTTTTGGCATTGAGTAAGAGATTTGTACTAATATATAATTAAGATAATTTTAGATTTTTAATAATGAAGATTATGGATTATTTTAAGGATTAAAAGCTTATTTTGAAACAAAAGAGTTAGGGTATTGTTATAATAATGATCTTGAATAATTACTTTGTGGAAAGAATTAGACAGTAAAAATCAGTGTAAAATTAAATATGACACATGATCTTCTGGGGTTTCTTTTATCAATATTGCTTATTTTGTTTCGTTATAATTGGGAAATATGTAGATATTTTAATCCAATACAACTATTTTTTTAATGATTTCGCAGAACTAATTATAATATATTTATAGTAATCTAACAAACGGGATAGTAGGAAAAAATAGTCTTGTTCGAAACTTGAGCTTGTAATCAAAACAATAAAAATTTTATATCTTGTTTCATATGCAACTTGATATAAACATTTATCAATATAAGCTCTACTGAACCCTTTTTATTCTTGTAGCAATATGTGTTTGGTCACTTAATATTTACAATTTTACTTTTTATCGAACTTAGTTTCTAACATGCCTTGATCAACTAATATAGAGTACATGAAATCGTTTCCATCTTTTGTCTGGTTAGCTTGCCCATTCCATCAAATCTATTCCTTTTGACAATTCCAGATTAGTATATCAAATATTCTATAATACTTATTGCTTAAGATTTGCTCACTTGCTATGGATTCTAATTCCCCTATTATTTGTATACGTGCTTACCCAACTTTTACATAAACCTCTTCATTGGTCTCTCTATAGACTTCCATAGGTCTCTCCATATACTTCCATAGGTCTCTCCATACACTTCCATAGGTCTATCCACAGACTTCCATAGGTCTCTCCATAGACATCCATAGGTCTCTCCATACACTTCCATAGGTCTATCAATAGATATCTCCATTACAGGTCGTATTTATGGCTTGTGATATTGATTAGTTTCATTTACCTAATTTCGTCTAACAATTTTCAGCAAAGTTTAGTGCTTTGTTATTATTATTTGTATCATCATCATCGTTACTCTTTCACGTGTCTTTTTATGGATACAATTAAAGTACCATTATTATAACAGCTTGATACAGGATATTATTGCTAACCTAGCTTAACATAGGATATTATATTTAGCTCAGCTAACGATTCTTTCCCCTCTATTTAATAATAGTTTAAATACTTTCATCTGATGTAAATATTCATGTCAACATAGCGCAGCGCTTCTCGATGATATTATTTTCCTTCTAACAATTTCACTGAGCCCTTGTATTTAAGTTCTATTCACATTACTTACATTGTTATAAATGTTATGAAAATAAAATTTCGCGATGATTTTATCTAAGCTTTTTGAATATGTATATCGCCATGAATTTTAAGTTCATGGATTTACTTGAATTCGATATATTTGCTAACTTAACTCAATCCTTTGGAATTAAACTTAGCTCTTTTCAAGATTTATGTAACCTTTACACTTTAAGTCTAACCATTAGCTTAAATAATAAGTGTCACATTCAACAACCCTCTATCCCTTGTGTAAATAATTTGCTTAGATTTTAGAAACATCCTTATTGGTTCAATGATTTAAAATAAATTCATGAATTAGGTACCTGAAACTTGAGAAGAAAAAGACCACTGAAATTAGATAGTTTTTTAGAAACAAGACGGTGTATTATATCATCCTTTGTCTCTATCCTTTGTGTAAGTAATTTACTTAGATTTTAGAAACATCTTTATTGTTCCAATTACTTATAATAAATTCATTAACTGGGTACCTGCAACTCGAGAAGAAAATAACCACTGAAATTAGATCGTTGTTTAGAAACAAGACGTTGAATTATATCGTTACTAATATTAGACTTGGTTTATTATCTTCCTAAAGGCAAGCGACGTCATGCGTCGGTGTTGAATCTGATTGGCTGTTGAATCGTGGCATAAGCAAATGGCATGATTCAGCAGCCAATCAGCTTCGATACTCTCTAATGACGTCTCTTGCAAGATCCTAATTCAGCGTATCATTCACATGTTTAGAAATCCACCAAAAGAGCCCTTTTAACGATGTATTTTAACACATAATTCAAAACCGTCTATAAGCTTGTCTATATACCATCTTAAAATGTATTATTGTCTATCAATTTTATAATAGTATTTCTTATAGAATTCTTCTTCTTCGTATGTTATGCTTCCATACATTTACAATTTGATTAAGATCACCTATGCGATTCTTCAACAGTTATTTAACAGCTCATTCTTTCTTTAATTACTAAATTTATTTCTTTAACAGCTGCAAATTCTGATAAAACAAACTCATTCTATCTCCTCCATGTACCTTCCAAGTTTTATTCATTTGATTGATTATTAATTATTATATGATAAAGACAATCAGCATTACTAAATCTTAACTTTAATTTGTTAAGGTCATATTTTATTATTTATTTCACTCACATTGGTTTAAAATTATTATATTTTCGTTTTAAAGAACTCATATTAACTTTAGAAAGTACTTAAATTATTTAAATTAATTACTTGTCACCTAAACACCGAATTTTATTCCCTGTCATAATTTTTTTAACGCAAATTACCATTTTAACAACATTGCTAATTTTATAAAAAACATCATAGTAACTCTTTAAACTATATTTTATTATTTATATACATACGCCTTACTTTATTGAGTTCGTAATATTTATTTTACTCAGATAAAAAAAGAAGCATTTAAGTTTTTATACCTTTTCTACAACAGATTTTATTTATTTCAAAGAAACGTTATGTAAAATGACTTAAATTGCTTTTAAAATAAAAAATATATATGCATAAATTTATTTTCTTTTCCTACAAAAATGGATACTTCGTGATTCTTGCTGTTTCTTCAAATTATGTAAGCTTACTGCCTCGGGAAGTTTAAGTGAAACAAATTTTTTCCAACCCATTTCAGTAAAAAGATTCGAAAGTTGAAAACACATAAAATCCCCAGCTTGGAAATTAAATTATAATATTTTGACAGAGAAGGAAAAGAAGAAAAAAAACAAGAACTGACATAACGGAACAAGAAAGACTAAGGTTTTACGAACCCAATGATGTGATTGCGGTGCAATCGTTGCTTTTTCTTTTGTCCGTTATTTAATGATCTACATATCGTAATTATTCCTTTCGTAGGGGGTTGTAAAATTACTGTGGTCGTAAAAGTTTAATAAATTCCGTTAACGATTGGGGTGGCGAGGGTGAATTGCTTCCCCATATGCTGAGTATAAACACCCACAAAATTATTTCGCATCATCTCTGGAAGCCATTGATAAAATTATTATTTGAGTCCTTTTACCTTTTAAAGATTGTTCCAAACGTATGATGCCAACAAAATTGCCTTCGTTAATCTGTAAACCTTAGATCCTTTACAAACTGAGATAGATAAATTGGATTTGTTTTATGATATGTTTAGATCGAAATTCTCTTAAATAAAAATGAATCAATATGTCGCAAAATTAATATCTGCCATCATTAATGTTTTTAATAGATTAATATGTTATTTACTAAATATTACGATATTCATGAAAAGCTATATACTAAATTTATGCCGGAGTTTCTGCTCTCTTACGATATTATTACATCCTAGACATCTTCGATCTAAGTAATAGCAAGTTTTTATATTAACTCTCATATTGCCAGAATATACGCGAATTGTTTATTATTTTACGTTTCCTGACATAAAATCTCAGTTCTCAACTTTTCTATTACTTACAAAATTGTTGTGAAAGTTTTTACTCTTACATAGATGATTCCTTTTTTTCTCTTTAAACTATAGTTTTTTCTGTTAAAGAGATTATTTCAATTAATTTTATGAAACATTTATTATGAATTTTCATTAAAGAACAAAATGTCACTATGATATAATAAAATACCAACAATATATCAACAATAATAAAATATCAATAAAATACCAATGTAATAAAGTATCAATTACAAAATATCAACAAGATTAATCTTCAGCTTCATAAATGACTTCAAAGATTAATATATTATTTACTAAGATGAAATGTTACTCATAAAATACTGTAATATTATAATGCTAATCATAAAAATCCTTTTGCTAAATTTAGATTAAAGTTTCTGCTTTCGTACAATATAATTATAGCTTAGATATATGAATAAAGGTATAAGAATAAGATAAGATATAAGATTTCATACAATAGCTTAGACTTCTTTGATATAAGAAATGACGAATTGTATACAAACTGACATATTTTGAGTTTTATATTATTTAATATAATTTTATTTCGCCTGACTTAAAGCAAAATTCAATTTACTTATATACATCGATGTAGTAAATTAGGCCATTTTTTCTATCAAACATTAGCTTCGACTAGAATACTCAAGTCCATATAAATCTCTTTATCTTAAACTATATATAGATTATCTTAAATTAATCTCGTTTTTTTTAAATCTCTTTTTAGAATATCTCATTATTTCGCTTAAAACCATTTATGAATAAATTCATAAATGAATTTAAAGATTAATGTGTTTACTAAATGGAAAATATTATTCTAAACATAAAAATACTTGAACTAAATTTACTATAAAGTTTCCATTTTTAACAACAATATTATAACTTATACATTTTGAGAGATATGAAATGGCAACTAGAAAATAAAATAATTAATTTGAACTGGAATTATAAACTAGCATATACCTACATTATTCGACTTTTTTTTTTCATTCCTTACTATAAAAGCAAGGTGAACAGCGCACACTTAATTATCTGATAAATTGTCACATGCTCTGTGCTATCGGTTTTCATCTATAAAGTTCAAAAGCGTACAAGAAAACTAATGGTGTCATTACCAATCTTCTGGACACCAATCTTACATTCTTCAATTATATATTAATTATATGTTATTAATTATATAAACTAAGTTCACTATGTTTATCTGCTGAATTTAATTTCTCTTAAACCAAAATTGATAAATTGGTTTCACTTTTTGCGTTTACAGCAAATTATTTTGAATAGCAGTCGATCAATAAGCTCAAGCTAACGTCTAGCTTTTTATTCGCTTCATGCATTTATTTAGTATTTATGTAATACAATAATATACAACGATTGTTGCTGTTGTATGGATGCCACTTGTCAATATTAGCAAATCTGTTTTGAGAATCAAAGAAAATTTTTTAAGGCAGAGAATACGTTTCTTGTTTGTAAGTGGCGCCAGTTACCAAGAATAAGACTTCAGCCACACACACGTCACACCCCATTTTACAGAAGGGACCCATTCATGCTCCATTCATCCGCAGATCGTAATTTTGACCTGATCAGAGAAAACGATCTATTTTCCAATACAGTACCCCCAGAAGTATCGATTTAATAGGGGAACTTGAAGGCCTTTGTGACCCCGACTGATTTTACGTACATCAGTCACTATTTAATACACTGGGGTTCTTCGATTGGCGGGATTCGAACTCACGCTCTCACAAACACGAGCCCAACGTACTACCAACCTGGCAATCCCGACCCCTAACGGATGTGAAATTTCTGATGTTTTTAAAGCATTATATTTTAGAAAAAAATACTACAACTATGATTTTCAGAGATGTAAACCAACGAGTAATAAAACAAATTGTGTTGAGTCATGACTTGAAGTTCTATAAAGTTGAATTACTCGTCCAAGGGAGTTATTTGCCTGCCGTCTATTTATGTATCTAAAAATAAATTTGCACCCGTACTTAATTAGCAAACTACAAATACCTTTTAATCCAAGACAAGTGAATGGACTTTATCTTATGATATGGTTAGAGAAAAATTCTATAATATAAAAATTACTGATATGCCCCAAAACTAATATCTAGCCACCGTAACATCTTCAAGGAATAATACTGTATTTAGAAATTACATTGTTGTATAGATTTTTATAAAATAAATTGCTGCATTGACAAACTTTACATTGAAGTACATTTAATGATGATTTAATTACATTTTCAATTCACACGAGAAAATATTGACGAACTGTTACAAGTATTGGAATGTTTACAGTGTCTAAGTTCTTAGCTGTTGCATTAAATTTCACAGCATAAAAGAAAATGCAAATTCCTTTCATTTACTTCTACACATTTTGAAAACCGAATTTTATAACCTTTGTTTCGAATCTGATTTCAAGTCAAATAAGTAAGTTAGTTTCATTTCATAATGTGGGTAGTACAAAATCAGTTAGAAAAAAATAGATAAGCTATCTAAGTTATGAATCTAATGATTACTCCTTTTTTATGTTTGCAATTTCAATTATGATTGTCACTTATTTGTTCCATGTAAATAAATTAAAGGTATCAGACTTTGCTCATAGTATAGTATTTATTCATAGTATTAATACGGTATAGCATACTACGCATGCATAGATAGTATACATAGTGTGCACATAGTGTATAGCAATGGTATAGTGCATTTAGAACGTAGTAGAGACTACTATATACTAGTACATACTAGTGTGGTACAGGTACACAGAACATACTACTATGTACTAGTACATACTAGTGATATAGTATTAATACAGTATAGCATACTACGCATGCCTAAGATAGTATACATAGTTTGCACATATTATATAGTATTGATATAGCGTATTAGAACGTAGTACAGACTACTGTATACTAGTACATACTAGTGCGGTACAGGCACACAGAACATACTAGTATGTACTGGTGCTATAGTATTAATACAGTATAGCATACTACGTATGCATAGATAGTATACATAGTTTGCACATAGTATATAGTATTAATATAGCGTATTGGAACGTATTACAGACTACTATATACTAGTACATATTAGTACCGTACAGGTACATAGTACATACTAGTACTATACTAGCTATTAGTACTTAGTATTAATATAGTATAGTATTATCACAATATTAATATAGTTCATAGTAGTATTATATAAATTCATAGTATTTAACTGAAATAAAGAAAATAAATTGTATATTTTGTTCCGATTGGAGCCTTATCAGTTTTTCTGCTGTTACAGATTTACAATTTTTAATATTAGCCATTTTCATGGAAATTCAATCCTTTTTTCATTCGAGGTTATATATATATATTTAATATTTTCTTTAAAAATGATTATTTCATATGGAAGCTCTATAGATTGATCTCCTCGATATCCTCGAAATTAAAATAGATGATATCCTGAGTTTCAATACATTTTCTTTTTTATTGAACTGACTTGGATCCCACATTACTTATTCCGGAAACGTCTCGTGGAAAATTGTGCGGTGGGCTTTAATAATAAAAGCCAAACTTTCCCAATTCAATAAAATGAATAAAATCTTAAGGTAGAAAGATAAATCTTTATTTGCAGGCCGTCCGTCATGAGGTTTAATACTTTGAGGATTTAAGGATAGAAAAAAAAGTAATGTATGATATATTTGAAGTTACAAAAAAAAAGTCTTCTGGATAATACTTTCAAAAAAAGGAAGAAATTAGACGGACGAAGGACACATTTTCTTTTCTACTTGTCTTAAATCAATATTTGGTCGTCTCTTAGCTTCTCGTTTTCATGTTGTATGACCAGAAATAAAAGCGCCTTTCTAGAAGTAGAGAAAAAAGGGCTGACGGAAGCGGAAAAGATCGCGAACAGAATTCGGATATCGATGTATCGATTATTTTCTGGCTTCCAATTCCAAGTCCGAGGGATCGGTTACTGGAATCAAATTTCCATGTGACAAAAACATCCAGGTTACTTAACTACATGCAGATCTCGTAAAATTCTTGCGAAATACCATGGAACGCGAAATGAAGGTTATTGTAAATCCATAACGGATCCTGCATCGAGTCGAGTTGAAGAGTATTGCTGCTACTTTAAGCGAGTTGAAATCCTTTGTTAGGAGCCATTTGCGCTTTTGGCGCAGTAAAAGCCTGAACATTCGTAAGAGGAACTGTACCAATTTTATGCTGTTTTCGATTTCTTTGAATGTCTTTCATGAAATAAGAATATTTTTATTAGAGATTCTGAGGAGCAATAAGACGAAAAAAGTCGATTTGTGAATGTCTTATTTTAACTTTATTTTGATACTTTGCATTGAATTTTACTTACTTTAAATTTCAAATCAAAGTATAATCAGTTTTTATGAAATGAAGATCAACATTAAAAACCACTTTTCTCGAGATTTTTCGATGAAAAAGATTTATTCTATATTTAATGTAAAATAAATATTTGAATTGGGTGGAAAAAAAATTGTTTTTTTTTACTGCAATTTTTCAACTAGTTTGCAAAATGTTGTCATTTGAATAAGAACTTAAACCTTCATAGAAAATTTTACTAAGTTTTTTTCGTTGGTTTTACTAGCTAAAAAGTAAAAATTCTCTTTCACCAAGTTAATTTATGTCTTTGTTATTGAAAATGATTTAAACATTTTTGCAATGTTTCAATTTCTTTGAATGTTTTCTACGTTAAGAAAATATTTCTATTAGAGTTTCTGGGAAATGAAAATTACAAAAAGAAATGAAAAAAAAATTGATTTGTAAATGTCGTTTTTAAATTTGATGATCTGCATACTATTTTGCCTATTTCATATTTCAAACCAAAGTAAAATATTTTTTTTTTGAAATGAGAATAAATTTTAAATGTAACTTTCTAAAAAAAAAATTTCCACATTAAATATTTATTCCACATTCAATGAAAAGAATTTTAACTAGTTTGAAATAGTGCTCTGTTCTGCAAATTTTTGATAGATTTATTGAATGTCTTTTTAGTATGGGGTTAATTCAGAAGTATGAAGATTAATTATTACGAGCAAAACTAGTTAAACAGTAGGAACTCTTTCCCGATCTGAATTATCTGCGTCATTGCACTTGAAACAATTTTATATATTTTTGCAATGAATGCTTTTATTATTTTAAATGTTTATGACAAAAATTTTTTTTTGTGTTTCCGAGGAGAAATAAGCTAAGAAAGTCGATATGTGAATGTTTTATGTTTACTTTATTTTTATAATCTTCAATTTTCTTCTTCTTTGCATTTACGATTAAAAATTTACATATTTTTTTTATTTAAGATTTACTTATTTTTTAAAACTTACTTAGTCTTTACATTAACTATTTAATTTTACTTTTACTTAGTTTTAGTTTTTATTAAAATGTGTAGACATTTTTTAGGAAGCAAAGTATATCTTTAAAAATTAAATTTTAGAAAACTTTCGATAAGGGAGAGACTGTTCTACGTTTAATGTAAAATAATTTATTGAAATACTAAAAACGTTTTCTTTCTTCTGTGTTTAATAGATTTCACTTTTTTCTTATGTCAATGATAGCTTAACACTTGATTATGTATAAAGCTCCAACTTAAGTTACAGTTTTTACTAGTTGTAATGAAGTAAAGAATGAACTCACGATTACTAAGAATTTTTCTACGTTGTATTAGTTATGAGGATTTTAAACAGTTTTGTAATACTCATGTGCCTTATCGAAGCGTAAATAAAAATTTAAAATTGTCGTTGCAAAACAGATATTTACATGGCTTAAGGAGTGAATAAACATAAAAATGAAACCTTTCAGAAGAGTTTCTGTAAGTTACTAATTCTGTAACTTACGATATGTCAATGAATTTAAATATCTGGTGCAACAGTCACTAAGAAAAATAAAATGAATGTTGAAATTGATAATCGATTGATGCTGGCAAACACGTGCTACTCCGGTTTAAGAAACCAACTAAGATCAAGACTGAATTACCAATAAAACAATATATAAAATACTAATCCGACCAGTATGGAAACGAAAACTTGCATAATTTTTTAAACATCGCCAAAACAGACTACCAGTTTTTAAAGGAAAAAAAAAATACTACGTGAAATTTTCGGCACTCTAAAAAATTTTTTATAATGTCTGACTAATTCACTACAATTCAGAATCTTATTACTAAACACTCAGACATTGTTAAAGTCATTAAACCAAATTGAATAAGGTATTTTGGTAACTTATTTCGATCAGAGAATTACAAACCTAAAAAGCTTTTAACTTTCCACAAATCAGGTAGTATTAGAAAAATGGAGAAGATCGCCACTCAGATTGCTTGATGACATTAAAAGTAACCATAATTGAAAAAAGAAACTACATCTGAAAGACTCCATGGGAAGAAACTCGTTGGGAAGTCCCTGGCCTGCTCTGAGTTGTAGTGCCAAGAAGAAAAAATTACGTAATTGAGATATTAATCTATCATATCATATATAATATAAATATAATAGTAATAATAATATAAATAATAATAGTAATAAGGATAATATTAATAATAATATAAATAATAATAATAATAATATATATATTAATAATAATTAAAATAATATAAATAATAATAATAATTAAAATAATATAAATAATAATAGTAATTAAAATAATTTAAATAATAATAATAATTAAAGTAATATAAATATATCATATATAATATATCATATCACTTAGATCGTGTGAGTAATGAATACATTAGTAGATTGTATTTTGTATTTGCTATTTTTTTAAATCAACACTGGCACTGACATTTCTTATACTGACACTGCGCACATTTAAAATTCAGTGTTTTTAATTCAATAGCATTTGTGTATCAGTATCAATCATCTATAATTTTCAAAGCACCATTCCACTATAATCAATTTTTTTCAAGTAAAATACTTAGGAATTTGTAACACATTTAAAACAATGCATTTTGAGCTCTAAGGAATTAATAATTTCTGAAGCGTATGAAATGATGTATTTATTATCGAGAGATAGTTTTGCTAATTTAATTTCCAAGAACCAAATTAACTCTATTAATAATGACAATCACGCTGTTTAACGTCAGCTAATATCACAAAGATGTTTTAATTCTAGCTGACCAATGCACAGATATTCTTCAATTATGCTTTTGCAAATTTTTGAAACAATAAAAGCTTCAGATATCAACTCTGTTTCTTAATATTAGCCCACATTTGACGGAACACTCATATGACTTGACATTTTCAATAACAGTAAAAATGAATTGAAAGACTTATTTTAAAATTTCTCTTTTAAAAAACTAATGAAATTCTGTTAACAAAATGAACAAACTTTCATATTTTGTAATACAAGAAATATGCACTTTTTAATTATTTATATTTACTCAAACAAATTGCAGAACATCTTTTATATTTAAGGAATGCAAACCAAGTAAAAAATAGTCGTGAAAAAAATAAAATTTAAAAAAAACGTTGAACCATAAAAATCATCATTATCTTTCATTTTCAAAAAATATCACGCTAATCAGTGGCTGATGATCATTAAGGAATTCAAAAAATACCGCTAAAAACAAGATAAATCTCAAACTACACCACGTTAACGCCAAACAAAACCTGTTTATCTAAAGACATAGCTGACATTCTTTGCAAAACTCTCTCTTAAAAAGTATAATCACAACATGGTATAAAAATGATGACGTTGTAGAATTTTTTTTTTTTCCTTCCATCCAAGTCTCAAAAATATAAATGTACCGTGAAGAAAATTTCCGGTTTCTCAACTTTTCCTCCTCTGGCATCTTGCTTTAAAGTCGTTTCTGTCTAAACGCGTTTTTAAACGTAACTTTTCTAATGTTAATGCCTAAAAAAGAAATATTAGATGCTGTTGCCGATGAAAGTGTTGATGTGAGGCACATTTCTTTTGTACATAAAAGCGGAAAAGGTTACTGTCGTTTTTTCAGATCGAATTCTATGGTTGAGATAGTAAATTAGATTTTAGTTCGTAATGTTTATCCAAATGGAAAGATTATATGACGTGAAGGAGAAATAAAGTGTGATTGATTTGATGAAATATTCATTTAAAATAAAAATAAATATTTTTTTTTTCCAAATAATTTATCACAAACTCATTTTTCTTTTCAAAAAAAAATAAAGGAAAAACTTTTATTTTTTAGGAAATTTTAGCAGCAAATATTTTATTCAACAGATGTTGTCTGATGCGTTATTTATTTATTTTATTTATTTTTTTGTCATACATCAGATTTAATGATTAATTTCTTCAATTCGTAGATACATTTTAAAATATTTAACAGTTTTATCTTGATGCCTCTGTGATGGATTGAACTGATTTAAATTATTTTACAACAAAATGCAGTTCGGTTCATATTTTTATCACCAATAATGGCTCTGCTATACAGAGACGAAAACATCGAGATTTATCTAACCAATCACTGGGCTTCATTTCCCTTCCTGCAATAGTCTGAGCGTGTTCGGTTAATCTAAAGCACTAACGCATGTAAAAAATATGAAATTCAAATTTTCTTCGTATCTGCTTAGGACCGGTCGTCAGTTTTCTTTCTAAAAATGTCGTTTTGGTTTTATTTGAGATTTTTAGATTATGTTTCTGTAAAAAAAGAAGCTCGTACGTTGATAAATTAAATTAATAATTACCCTGCATATATATTACGTTAATTCAAAATATACTTTAAAGTGTGATATAGTTGGAAATTTCTTTATTTCCAGAAATAAAAATAAAAATCATTAAATTTCAGGAATTTTAATATAGTATAATACTGAAAAGTAAATTATGGAGAAAAAAAATCATTAAAGTGTATTATCTTATATTTTTTATTTTTCTGTATATTTTTCTGAATGACCAGTTTCTGTATATTTTTCTGAATGACCAGTTTCTGTATATTTTTTCTGAATGACCAGTTTCTGTATATTTTTCTGAATGACCAGTTTCTGTATATTTTTCTAATTACATTTTTAAACCGTCGATGAACAGTTAATCCAATTTTAGGTTTCCTTGTAATTAAGCCTTGTAATTTTGAATCCAATCCAGACGACAAGGGAACTCCTTAGTAAAGTATTGTGAGACGTTTGCCTTCATGGACTACTTTGTGAAGGAACAAACTTGCATTTGCGTTAGATGGAGAGGAAAACCAAAAAAAACCACATACGGTGAGCCCGATGGGTAGGGGACTCTAACCCATGATCCATCTACCACTGAGAGTATTTTCTGTTAGCATTGTGGTCGGTGAGATCTGGGTGTGGAATTCGTATCGACGAGTCATCACTGGGATTCGAACCTGGTTCACCTCGTTTTAATGCTGATGCTTTATCGGTTGAGCCAGCATAGCTCCGATGTTAAAAACAAATCCCAATAAAAATGAACCACAATCAATGCTAATTAAACATTTACTGATCATAATGAAAGCTATTTTGCATTAATTGATATGTTTACTTTTGTTATTTATATTTGATAATTTAATTAAAAGCCATATTCTGCAGTAGCTTTACATGTTTATATACGCTAGTGCTATGTTCGTTTAGATTTGATTTTTTTGCATACTTCATTAAATGCATTTTTCATTATATATTTTAATTAAATAATTGAGATTATAGAGATAAAAGCTGATTTATGATTTAAAGTTGCACAAACGTTTTTATAATCAAAACAAATACAATAAAAATTGAAATATATATCAAGACAATAAAACTTAAAGTCTGCTGTGCTATATATATGATTATTTATTATTATTGAAACACGTATATCATTCATTGTCTAAGCAATTCAGATACATGGATTTTTTTTAGCTTTTAAACAAAAGACAATCTAACAAAAAATTAGCATTAGTAAATAATATTCAAATAATTTTTAAATTGAAAGAATAATAAAAAATTCAATTAATTCTCTTTGCTATTGTTCGCAAAAAATGAGAAAAACCATTTAAGCTTTTCAAACAAACAATTTTTTTATTTTATAATATACGAATGTAATCTATTTTATTCTGCACTTTATCAATAACATTTGTCGTTGGAAAGATAATTGAATCTTTGCGCTTGCGATATTTATTTTATTCGAGTTGTTAATTATATTTTTATTAGGAGTGTCAATTTTTATTATAACTTCAATAATTCCTCGCAACAAATGTCATGCATTGCTTAATTTGATTATTTTGTTTCGTTTGCAGTAATTCATTTTTATAATTCTGTGAAATGTTAGTTCGCATCTTTGTATTTAACTCGCAGCAGTTTCTAAACCATTTTAGATATCTACCGGGACTGGAAAATTTGTTTGACATTTAATTACATTTTTCTAAAGAATCTTAGATTAATATTGATTAATAGTTACTCAAATATTTTAGTTTAACTTTCAAAAAATGGTTTGAGAAGCTTGTGCAATATACAAAACAATTTTATTACTGTGTTTCGTTATTCTGAACAAAGCATACATGGAGCACTGGCTTTTCATTTTACATCTAGTCTTTTCATCTTGTTGTGCATTGTTGCTGTGCACCTTTTTTAAAAATAATTAAAATGCTTACAAACTTAAAGTTTGTTTACTAGGTCATTATAACGCATTTAAATGAATAAAATGCAATAAAATAATTTTCCAAAATGATAATTAATTGATAAATATGAAAGTTTGAAAAAGATACTGATTATTCTATTTCCTTTGCAGTAATTCATTTTAATAAGCATGGGATACGTTACTTTACATCCTTTTATTTAATTTGAAGCAGATTTTAAACCATTTTATAGTTTCTCTAAGGAAAGAACTCCCCCCGCCACAAAGTCTGAGGCCGTCTATTGCTGCGGAAACAAGAATAGGGAGGGTAGCTTCTCTTCCCTCTAGAACTATCACAATAAACCGAATAAAACGATTCCCTTTCTCCGGGAGACCCCACACCCCTACTTGAAATAGTTATTCCTCATTACCATAGTCCCCTCCAGGGGTCCAGACGAATGGCTAGGGGCGTTCTTACCTTAAACAAACTATAGTTATCTACCGGGACTCGAACCTGGGTGGCAGAGCATTGGATTCACGTTCGTGAGAGCAGCAGTTCGAATACAGCCGGCCGAAAACTCCCCGTTTAGTAAATGGTGACTGGCGCTATTTAAATCTGTCTGTTTACAAAGTCCTCCATGTTTCCATAACAAATTATACCTCTGGGGGTACTGAATTGGTCATTAAGCGTTCTCTTGTTCAGGTCAAAATTACGATCTGTGGATGAATGACTGAATAGGTCCTCCCCATAAACAGGAGTGACGTATGAGTGTGGCAGAAGTAGAATTCTTGGCCATAGATGGCGCCACTGGAAAACAAGAACAATTGCACTTCTTTCCTTAATGGCCTACCACAACAACTGGAACTGGGAATTTTATTTGGCATTTTATTTTAAATATAATAAAATATAATTCCAAATAATTAATTACCTAACAAATATGAAAGTTTTGGAAAAATATTATTTGATTATTCTGTTTTCTTTGCAGTAATTTATTCTTATAAATCTGTGATGCATAAATTCGCCTCTTTGTAATTAATTCACCGCAATTTCCTTGGCATTTAAGATTACTATTGGGAATGAAAATTTTATTTTACATTTTATTACGTGAATAAATCTTAGATTAAAATTGATTAATAGTTACTTAAATCTTTTAGTTTAAGTAAGAAAACTTGTTTGAGATGTTTGTGCAACGCACAAAATAATTAAATTTTGGTGTTTTGTTATTTTAAACAAATTACAACAAGCTGCTTTTCCCTTTGTCTTAGTGTCTTTTCTTGGAAAATATTGTTATGTGTGACAATTTATAGAATCAGCTCTTTTGAAAATTAAGTTAGTCTTTTATGTTTATAGTAGTCTTTCTTAGCTCTTTTTTTTAGCTTTCTGCTGCCAAACTGAAACCACCATAGATGAAGGTCAAATAAGATAGAAAAAAACAATACACTCATTACACTATAAGGCTCTATATCTCAAAATGAACAAAAGTTTAAAACCTAACAATGTACAGTGGGGAAAAAATAAACATACCACCTTGAAAGTTATATAACTTTTGATTTAATGAGTGGATCTTCACGTACTAGGACTCATTTTGAATGGTTTGAGAGGTTATCTCAAATGTGATAATTAATTAGAGCAGAAAATATTTTAAGTTACCAAATCAGACAAAAAAGGACTTACTTTTTTTGAATAAAAATTCCTTTTTTCCTCAGATTCGGATTTTCCCCACAAATTTAAGGGCTATGAAGTGTCTATAGTAAACATTTTATGGAATACTTTTGAAAATTAGGTAAAATGCTAACAAACCTAAAATTTGTTTACGAGGTCATTAGAATGCATTTAATTCATAATATTCCAAATAACATAATATTCCAAAATGATAACTATTTACTAAATAAATGTAAAAGTTTCAAAAATCTAATTTTACGTAGAATAACAAGGAAAAAGGGTACATTCGCTGACCGAAAATTACTCTTAATCTTAAAAGTAAATTTATAGCATGTACTATATATAAGGATAAGCTAAGGATCTATTTGCAACGTCCCTATACATATGAAATAATACAAAATTACAACGCTTTATGCAAACCCATTTATTTTGCCAATTTTCAAGGAGATAAAATAAAAAATGATTTATATTGAAAATTTCTCAAAAAATAGCTAAATAACAATTTATTTAATTATTATTTTACCATATTCAAGCAAAACATTCGAATAGTCATAAATAAGATTGTATTCAAACTGTTAACTGTGAGAAAAACCACTTACTAACTGCTTTCCCTAATACGGTTAGACAACCAGAATTTCATCACTCAAACTAAACCCACCTAATGAAGCCACTTAGCTCCTTGCAGTTGGGTACATTTTATAGCCGAAAGGAGTAATTTGTCAATCTTATTATCGACAGACTGGGGATCGAGTTCAAGTGTCGACATTACAATATTTCTCTCATTTTCTTCAATATATGAAGAATATCCTGCACTCTCTAATGTGTGATCCTGGATTATTAGAACACGATACTCTCATTCACGCGAACAAGGTTTCACCATAATGCTGCTTAACACACAAAAAGTCTAGAATTTCCCGTCTCTTCCTATAGCTGAAACATCCTGAAACGCTAAATAAACCACAATTCGTGGTTAATTTGATGAAAACTAACTCTGCTCCAATACCCATTTATTAATGAAATGCCTGGCTCTAATGCCTAGTAAAGTTTCTTCTTTTCAATTTTGGAGCTATGTTAGTTGTATATGGTTAAAATAAACTGTAAAGATTTGTATTTGCGGTTTTTCAACCTTACTGTTGTAAACGGATTCAAAACCATAAAGTTAAAAAAAAATTATCATAAATTTTACAGTAATTAGAAGGACATACAACTGTTGGTTATTTTACTGTAAGAAGGTTAATAAAAGGAGAGAGTTGGGCAAATCCGGTTTTTTAAATAAAGCTAAGACTCGGCTTTTTAACTAGATTGTTACTTTAATTTAGAAATCCCAGGAAACTAATTAAAAGCAATCACCATGTTATTTCATTTCATAACCGTTATTAAGCAGGTGACCCAATTTTGAGTTTACGACTACCAATGTTGAACTTCGTAGCTTCGCAATTTCGAACCTAATCCAGAAGACAAGGGAACTCCTAGACCAAGTAATGGGACAAAGTTTCCTTCGTGGAGGACTTTTTTCATAGAACTTACACTCTTTTGCGTTACATGGAGGGAAAAATCACAAAACCTTCCACGGTTATCCTGACGGCAAGGGGCCACTAACCCATGATCCTTCTACCACTGAGGAAATTTTACGTCAACACTGTCGTCCGTGTGAGCCAGGTGCGGAATTCGTATCTACCTGACATGGCTGAGATTCGAACCTGGTTCATTTCTGGACTTTGTATCCCAACAAGTTTAACGTGCACCAGCTACCATTTACTATACTGTATTCGGCCGGTGGATTCGAACTCCTGTTCCCACAAACATGAATCCAGCCCCCTTCCAACTAGGCTATCCTGACCATTCCATAACCATAACTTATAAAATTATAAATATAAAAAATTTTCAGTTATTTTGACTTAAATTAATACGAAAGAAATAAAAATTTTCCGTTAAAGAACAGTACACTTTTTTTTAAATTTCAGCCTTTACATTAGAAATATGCAACAACGTAGAAAGCAATATGCAACTATTAAATTGTATAAATTTCTTGCAAGAGATATCAAACGCACAACATTACTAGATATCATCTTTAATTATCACAGAATTTCCACTTCAACCCATGCACGTTTAATAATCACATAATTTAGAATCGTTCACTAGTTGCAACAAAGTACAATTTCCGTTATTCCGAACAATACTGCGAACAAAATTTACACAGCAATATATTTACACATAAGTGTTAAATTGCCACATTAAATAGAGAACTACATATCCTGATTAGAGAGTAACCCAATTTTTGCTTTAATTATATTATACTACGTAATGATGACCTTAATTTGAAAGCCATTGCCACAAAGGGGGGTACAAACTATATAGTGATTCTAAATCAATCCACTAACTCTATAAGCAAGAATCGAGGATGGGATATTATCAGATTATTATCATATATTAATGGCGTTCATAACTCCCTTTTCACTGACATATTAGCAATGTCATTAAGATTAGGATTTGTGAAAGCATTAATCTCTTTAAGCATATATTCCAAGCGAGATATTGAAATAGCGCATATTGGAATTCCATACAAATTGATGACGAATTGATTCTAAATAATCAATGCATTTTCAGGTTATGATCAAAATTCGATATTGATTTAATTTGAAGTACCACGTTATGTTTGTTTGGGAACAAAGTTTTATCAGCCTTATTGCCGCAATCTGATATGAAGCGCTTAAAGTTTGAATACAATGTTTTTCATAATTTTGAATCTTTAAAAAAAAATTGCAGAAAGTTAAAAATAATGTAAATTTAATACTTGCATGTGTTCATTTATTAAATGCAATTATGTACTCTCAATACTTAAAGATCAAAAATAATAAATTTTCAAAATAAAAAGATTGAATTTTGCTGTATACCTAAAAAGACTGTCGGAACAAGTTTCGTCCTTGATTATTTGCGTGTAAATCAATTAGACATCCAAAATCTTGAAATATAATCAAAAATAGTTGAATAAAAGCATGTTCTGAAAGTATCTGGGGTTAAGACTAACACATGAATGATTAAATAGCCATTTAAATTGAATAAAATAATGAAAAGACATAAATACTCGACTATTTCAGAAAGTTATTTTCCGAATTACAACCAACAAAAAACGAGAGGGGGCCATATTTGCCCCATCCGTTTTTCTAGTGTAAAAACCTTATTTTTTTTCGTGAGTCACCAGCTTCGGTACAGAATACCTCGTGATCATCGAGTTTACTAAAACTATTTATGCTAAAATAAATTTATACTGTGCAAAATATGTACAGTAATTCTTTCATAATTGGTGAGAAAATAAAATCCGAACGTTATCAGAATCTGATGAATTGTTATAAAGGTAGTTATAAAAACATCATACTAAGTTTAACTATCTGATGAAAGGGAAAGATATTGCAAATTATTTACCGTTTACTCCTTTTCAGCTTTATTTAACAGCCATACTTATTGATATAAATTTTAACCGAAATTCAATCTCCTCTAAGACTGAATTTGACAGTTATTTTCTAGAAATGAAACAAAAACTGGATAATTTTTGTTTCTTTTGAAAAAATTTTTTTGCTTTTTTAATGTGCATGGGAGCTTATATATTTTACTTCATATTTACGGAGGCGATGGAAGGTTATTTGAATAATGTTACTCCAAATTGAGTTAAGATTCGTAGTTTTAAGCTTGTTCACAAACATAACATAAAGGTTTACATGCGATTTAACAGTTTTCGATGCTTCTTAATTCCACCGTCTTCAGTTGTGATTTGAAGTTTGATAGCATGATTGCATGATTTGAAATATTTCCGTTACCAGTTTGCTAGATTACAGAATAGGAAATTAAAGCGTAAATAGAGGATAGTGACTTTTATAATTGAGTGGGCTGACGACGAGATAATATCGTTCCGTTATTTTCGTTTCTGGCTTTTTATTTCTTGATTTTTTCTTTAAAAAAGTATTATTTATAAAATAATTCTCAATTTTCTTCGTAAATTTTTCTCTTCTTCTGTATATATATATAAATATATATATATGTATATATATATATATATATATATAGATAGATAAGTTCAAAATGTAGAGAAAACATGGAAGAAATTACATAACAAATTACAGAAACAAAAATTACAGAACAATGAAAAAAAAAGGGGGGG
>NC_092211.1:62417790-62459030 GCF_043381705.1 Parasteatoda tepidariorum | reverse complement strand
AATGGGGACTCCAACCCTTGGTCCGTCTACCACTGAGGATATTTTGTATCAGCACTGTGGTCGGTGTAAGCCGGGAGCATAAATTATCAACAATCAACCGCTGGGATTCAAATTTGGGTCACCTCATTGGGTGGCAAACGCTCTATCCTCTGAACACCATGATGCATTTGCCAGAATCACTCTAATTGCTTTGTAGTTATGATCATGATGCAACTGAAGAAGTGTAGAAGAGCGGATATGGATATTGTTTGGCTCTTTTTTATAAACCTTATTCATGAAATATTTTTCTGAATAGATATTCTGAAATAATCTATAATAATAAAATGACGAGTTTGTCCGTGTTTCTGTTTATCCTTGTTCTAATTCCAGAACCATTTACGCCAACGTCCTGAAATTTAGACAATGGATGAAATGGGACATTTTAATTCCAATCCTAAAATAAATTGAAAAATTTCATCTTGCCAGCCTGAAAAATGGAATTTTCTCATTGGCTTATAACTCGCCATCGATGTAGATTTAACTGCAGACGTTAGCCATGAAGATTGAATTCTAGAACGTGCTGATCCAATCATTATATCAAAAGTTATTCAAAGTAGTCCATTTTTATGCGCATTATACAATATTCTTGATGTTTTATATATATATATATTAGGAAAATTTACTTCAACAGCTGGCCGTCAGATCGATCAATGGATCGTATCGGTTAAATTTATTTATTTGGATTCTTCCAACGCTTCACCTTATTTTTTGACCCTTTGAATTCGGTCAAAGCAAAAGAACGATAGAAATCAGGAAAGCGACAACCATTTATATGGAAGGAAAGGGCGGGTTGCAAATCACGGGACACGTTCATTTTTCTCTTTTACAAAGTCGCCCAATGCAACTGCTGTTGCCAATTTTTCACGGCAAAACTTCCACTAAAAAAAAACCCTTCCTTCGACTAGAAGAACAAGTATAGACACGTAGGGAAGAAAAAAGAAATGCAATCTCCAAAGGGTGCTCGTGTCAGAACCCGCATCGGTCACGTCAATCACCAGTTAATTGTTGTGGCACTTTCCCGATTTTCTGTTTCTCTCCCGGATCCTTTTGAAGTATTGCCGGATTTTGGGAACCGTGGCAGGAGCTGTCTTATTTGGTGGAAAACGTATAACGCCACTGCTTTGCTGTTATTATCTAACTCGAAGAAGAGGGCTTGAGTATTTGATCCAAAAAAGAGGAATTAAATAGGATATTTTATTTAAGTTGTTTTCTTTCGGAGTCACTGTTGATGTTCGTAGCAAAGTGTTTCTGTCTGCGCGTTTTAATTTTCTCCTTTTTTACTTTTAAATCACATTTATGCATTTGGTATCAGGCAGACTTCCCTCTAAGCGAGACAGTAAAAAATATTACATTTATCTAATTCATTGAAAGAGTATAGTGCATTTGAATCAGTTATTCACTTTTACCAAAAGTTAACTTTTCAAAATTCCTTCGAGAAAAGAACGAAATACACTTTATTTTATTTTATTACCAGCGTCGAACAGCAGCCCCATATTTGGGCTTACGACTATCAAATATCAACTTCTCCGGTTGGAAAGTTTGAACCCAACCAGGTAAGCAAATGTACTCCTGTATCTCGGGTTGTGGCAAACTTACCGTCTTGGAGAAGTTTTTGATGAAAACCTGTATTTAAATTACATATAGCAGTAATCCCCAATTCTTCCTAAGGTAATCCCAATGGCAAGGTATCCATCAACCACCGTCGGTATTTTACGTCGATAATGATGTCATTGCGAGCCAGAAATGGTGTAAAAGCTGAGCCACCAGAGCTCATCAATATGAATTTTATTTTACTATATAACCGGCTTTGCCGTCCCAATTCTGAGTTTATGCCTATCTCTGTTCAACTCCGTAGCCTTGTAATTTTGAACATAATTCATAACTCAGGGAGCTCCTTTATCAATAATTGGGACAAAAGTGCCTTAGGGGAGAACTTTGTGATGGAACTAACCCGTATTTGCGTTACACGGAGAGGAAACTCTCGATAGCTTCTTACTGTCAGCCTGACTGCAATGGGGACTCCAACCCTTGGTCCGTCTACCACTGAGGATATTTTGTATCAGCACTGTGGTCGGTGTAAGCCGGGAGCATAAATTATCAACAATCAACCGCTGGGATTCAAATTTGGGTCACCTCATTGGGAGGCAAACGCTCTATCCTCTGAACACCATGATGCATTTGCCAGAATCACTCTAATTGCTTTGTAGTTATGATCATGATGCAACTGAAGAAGTGTAGAAGAGCGGATATGGATATTGTTTGGCTCTTTTTTATAAACCTTATTCATGAAATATTTTTCTGAATAGATATTCTGAAATAATCTATAATAATAAAATGACGAGTTTGTCCGTGTTTCTGTTTATCCTTGTTCTAATTCCAGAACCATTTACGCCAACGTCCTGAAATTTAGACAATGGATGAAATGGGACATTTTAATTCCAATCCTAAAATAAATTGAAAAATTTCATCTTGCCAGCCTGAAAAATGGAATTTTCTCATTGGCTTATAACTCGCCATCGATGTAGATTTAACTGCAGACGTTAGCCATGAAGATTGAATTCTAGAACGTGCTGATCCAATCATTATATCAAAAGTTATTCAAAGTAGTCCATTTTTATGCGCATTATACAATATTCTTGATGTTTAAAATTATCGTTTTTAAATAACTCTAAAGGAAAACATATTCATATAAACTCTGGGATCTGGAATGGAAAAGTAGGTGCATGTGGTAAAGTGGGTATGTATTAAAAATCATCTAATTTCTCATTTTAATTTGAGATAATTTATTTAATATTTTCAGAAACATTTTCTGGGATTTCGGCAAGCATTTTTATTTCAGTTTTAGAAACTGATAATATTTACAAATTATCTGCTAATGATCAACTTACAAAGTATGTTAGTTAAAGTTGTTGATGATTTCTATTCTAATACCATTAAAAACTGTCCAAAACTAATAATTTTAGTTCAAACTGGTAGGCACATCGAAGGAACAGATTTACATATGAATATAAGAATAAATTTCAAAATTCTAATTATTACGAATTGTTTTCTCAGGTGGGGTAAAGTGGGTATATGGTTTGGCTTAGCCAAATGTTGTATGATAGGGATATTTTTTTTACTGTGTTAGCTTTTATATGTATCTAACGCACTATATTTTATAATGAAATAGCTAAGAAGTGACTTACCTGCTTGGTTATAGCCTTACATAGTAATTTTAGCATGGAAAAAAAGATATTTTAAATTTTATTTTTTAAAGCGAATAAAGATAGGGGGATAACAATATGACAAACACTAAATAAAATTTTTAAAAAAACCAAAATAGCATAATAATACAATTTAATGAAACTATTTAAGGATATAGCTGAGTTTTCCCTCAAGTTTTTGCCTTCATGTAACAGTTTGTTTTTCATGGAAAACAAAACAAATTCCTTAAAGTAATTAAATTTAATATAAATATACATGTCTGTTATAAATAGTAAAAACACTTTGAATTACCACTATAGATATTAGTCATTAAGCTCTCATTAATATTTTAAATAAGCTAAAAACTATTACAATTTTCTCGTTTTTTGATGACATTGTGTTGAGTTTGGTAAACTATATTGCATCCGAAGTGAAGCCTAATTTTGATAGCCACGAATATTAACTCCTTAATTTAATTATACGAAATTATACGATTTTAGTATTTGTCTTTTTAAATATAATCATGTTACATTTATTAAAGAGCTTTTTTATTTTGAAAATAGTATTTTCAAATGTTTTTAAGTGAAATATATACTAATTTTCAATGTTTTTTAGTGAAATCTATTACCCCACTCTGGCGTAAAATGGGTATATCAAAACATGTTTTTTAGTATGCATTACTGTAAGAAAATAATCAAACAAAATAAATGAGTTATGCCTCATATTTAACCTATGTGAATCCAATGTATATAAAATGCATAAACATTTTCAGTAAAATAAATTTAATGATTTGGTTTTAAAGCCTTCTTTAAAAGAAAGCTTGATTTTATCCCACCTGGCCTTACTGTTGAGTCAGTGCAGTCTTTTAAAATGAATCAAATTAATTTTGTGTAAGAATATGGGTAGACCTTAGTACTCATGTTTTATTTAACAGCTGGGAAAATTCATATTTTGCTACCAAATTGATACATGATTTGGCACATAAATGATATTACTGTTCTTTTATATAAAGAGATAAGAAATTCTAAACTGTTATTTAAGAATTTTAAAACATCCTTCTTTATAAACCTTCATCAAAGCGTCATTTGTTATTTTTTCAATTGCATCTACCTCCTTCAAATTTCAATTTCTTGGTGGATTTTCAGAACTTTTTGCGACGATTAAATACCGTAATACAAAAAATGGCTTGAAAACAATGAAATTTGAGGACAAAATTGCCTGATAAACTACATGAAATTTTCAAAATTTTTACAATTATTAAATACAATAAACAGAATAGACATTGAAGCAATGAAATTTGAGAAACAATTACTACCTGAAATTCATAGAAGTTTTGAAATTTTTACAATGATTAATTACATTAAACCAAATATGGCATAAAAACAATTAAATTTAAAAACACAATTATTCTCAAAAGTACATGGAATTTTAGAAATTTTTGCAATGTTTAAATTCGATAAGCAAAATATGGTATTAAAACGATGAAATTAAGGAGAAAATTAGCTTAATAAAATTTGCAACGATTAAATATGATAAACAAAATCTGTCTTTAAAACAATGAAATTTGAGAACAAAACTAATTGCAAAAATACGTAAAGCTTTAGAAATTTTGCGTTGATTAAATACGATAAACCAAATATAACATTAAAACGGAGGACATATGAAAACAAATATACTTTCTATAATGCATAGAACTTTAGACATTTTTACTATGATTAAAATCAAATAGGGCACTAAAACAATCAAATTCGAGAACAAAATTAATTTTGCTCAAGGGTCACTTGAGGTAAATGGAATTAGATGGAATTAAATTGGAACGTTAGAATGTATTTCAGATATTGACATGGGTGACAAAAAGGTGAAGTGTTTGAAATATTAATAATTTAATGCTCAGGTGCGTTACGCTGCTAATTAAACGATTAATTATTCACTTTCCTGATTGAATTCTCATTGTTTCTCGCTGGTGGAATTCCCTTTCGTCAAGACAATCACCTATTCTTGCATTATAAAAGTAAATGAATTTTCCCCGAAATCTTCTTTGTTGTCTCACAATTAATAACAGAGTTATCTAAAGAGATGAATTAACAGATATTTTTTTAATATTCTAATTTTCACCATCGTTTAATGAAATTTACTTTTCTAATTGCTGAGAAACATCCAACTCTTAATCTTGAAATTTTTGATTTTTTAACCTATAGCTACGCCTACATCTAAAAACATTAACTGAACTCAATATTGAAAAGTTTGAAGTACGATAAGTGTCTAAGACTTCGAAGAGTCAATCACATAACATTCTCCTGAGATCATTAACATTATTTTTTTTCCATTATTGTCAAATGAAATAAATGGCTTAATAGTTGTGTGCGACTATGCTGCTTTAAGCGCATAAGAAAAATAACTAATTTTCTTACCTATACATAGAAATCATGCCTAGCTTAAAAACACACACTTGTATGACTCCTTTTATTCATAAGGTGCCAAAGCCCTCTTTATGGAAACTACTAGTCTTTATTTTTTTTTCCTGTTTCGCCTTCATAGATTTATTTAAATTCTATTTATGTATCACTAAATATAAACTATGATGATTTTATATAAATTTTTATGAGACAGAAATTTATTTATTGAGAATTCAAATTTTATCAATGAAAATAGGCAGAGTGGAAAAATTTTGATTTTTTTTTATATTCACTAACTTTTTTGAACACAATCCCTAAAAATAATTTTCACAATAATTGAGAGATATCATTAGAAGTAAGTCATCTTCAATGCTTATCAAAAGCTGATTCAAAAAATTTATTGCAAGCAGTTGATAACGACCTCTCTGTGCGTCGTTTCCAAAATGAAATTTTCGGAGGGAATTATTGGGAACAAGCAAATAAAAATAAACTAATTAATTTGTCCCACAAAATCTTTCATTCTGCTTTACGCTCATGATCATTTTTAAATGCAATAAGTTCATTATAAATGCAAAGTTCATTATAAATGGAATTTTTAAAAAAAATATGCTAAGAGCAAGTTCGAGTTCTCATGCAATAATAAAGTAAGAATTTTGTATGTTTATTGAAAGAATCATTTTATATCATGAAATTTAATTCCCTTCACAATTTAGCTAGAGCTTGGTTTGTAACAAAATACCTCAGAATTTTTTTCTTAATTTTCGAGATCAAAAAGTAAATGATAAACATAAATTGAAAAGAACACAATAATTTGAAAATTTTTGTAAGAAAAAATTGCTATTTTTTTGAAAAAAGAAACAAATTTATCTTTTGTTAGATATGCACACGACAATAAATAATGGCGACAGTCGTAATAGCTCAAGGGATAGAGCGTTCGCCTTCCAATGAGGTGTACCGGGTTCGAATCCCAGCGATGGCTTGTCGATATGAATTCTCCACCCGACTTGCACCGACCACAATGCTGACGTAAAATATTCTCAGTGGTAAACGGATCATGGGCTAGGGTCACCTTGCCGTCAGGCTAACTGTGGGAGGTTATTGTGGTTTTCCTCCCCATATAACGCAAATGCGGGTTAGTTCCATCAAAAAGGGAGGCAAATTTTTCCCCTATACTTGATACAGGAGTTCCCTTATCTTCTGGATTAATTCAAAATTACAAGGCTACGGAGTTGAACATTAGTAGTCGAAAACCCAAAAATTTGATCAGCATTTCAATGACGGTTATAAAATAAAATAAGTAATTGGCAGTCATAAGCACTGCACAGATTGAGCAATCCAGTAGAAGCTCTTAATTGGATATTTTTATGCCTTTCTCCTTTCCATTAATTGAATTAAATAATTCTTATGAACTACTTTTAACACTTTAATATATTTAAAATCTCGTACAATTTTAAGATATAGGTATCCAAACCCCTTTTGTAGGAGGCCATATACCATAACTTCCGATTCTCTAAAATATTCCTGTACACTTGATCAAATGATATTATTTAATTTAGAGAAAGCAACTTGCATAACTGTTTGAAAAAGCTAAAATGACTGCTATTGAAAATAAAATAAATTTTTTGCTGAAACAAGCCATATGATTCTTAATTCTAATGATTTTTAAATGATTATTTTTTTTTTTTTTGAAAAATTATATTTCTTTGCAAAAGAAACTAAACAAAGTTGACAACCGAATAAAAAAAAACATTTAATTTGAAGAAAACTTTAAGATTCAAGCGGTGAGAATATTTTGAGTTTAAACACCAAATGTTATAAATATCTAGCAAACAGCTGTTCAGGCTTATAATTTTCTTTAAAAAATGGAAACCAGTTTTTTTTTTTTTTTTTTTTTTTTTGCTGAGTAATGCTGAAAGTATGATGTCAAAAAAAAAATAGCAATCCCGTATCATCAGATAAAAATGCTGTCTTTTTAATTAATTTATTTCCTTCTTTTCCCCGTTTTTCTTAAGATTTCAATAACGATCTTATCACACTTTATTTCATAAATATGAAACACATAATGTGTGCAACTTGTACTTCATATTTTCTGAAAACATACATTAAGGACTGTGTCAAAGAAGCACATGTAAGTCTCTACCTTTCAATTAATAAGGTTGGTTGCAAAAATAAATGATGATCAAACTGTTTTACATAAGGTATAAATTTCGGCAATTTTGTTAAACTTACTTTAAGTAACTGTTTTCTTAACATAATTAGTTAGACGATAACTGTTAACAAAACAAATTAGCACTTCGCGCTTTAAAATTCAATGATCTTTCACTGTTATCGTGTGATTTTAAGACTACCGGGAGATGTAAATGCTTGAAACTTCAGCTAAACATTATTCTTTTATTTTGAGAAAATAATCAACTTGAGGCACTTGGCACAATCCTTCTGGATTAACTGTTCACCAAAGTTGGCCAATATTGCTCTTGATTAGAATTCTTCATTGTTTCGCGACAAAGATCTTTCCTTCGCTTAGACAGTCACCTACCATTTAAGGGAAAGAACCTATGAAACCCCCTTTGAATTCTTCTTCGTCTTTCCCAGAATCATCTCTGAGTTTCCTAAGGGGCACAAACGCAATTAGCAGATCCACAAACCATAATTAAAGTCCTGAAAACGGGGGCAACGAGTGGAAAATTTAATTTGCACGCCGTAATTACAACGGAGAAGACAGTTAATGTACTTTCCGTAGCCGCGCGCTCAAAAATAATGATAAAAACTCACTGTGTAAGCTTTTGTTTTGTTTTTCGTACAAATAAGCTTGCTTTTAATCTAATTGAAAATAGAAATCACTGTAGGTAACTTGTTGACGCGAAAAATATGATAAAAAGAGCTTTAATGGGTGTGGGGTTCTATTTGGTGTAAAATCGATAAATTATTAATTGAAAATAGTTTAAAAGTAAAACAATTGCTTTTTACAAAAAAAGTGTTCTTTGAATTGTTGAGTGAAAATTTTGGTATTGATTTTTATTGTCAGAACTCAAATATTTACCTAAAAAAAATTACGTATCGGTTATTTTTACCTGAGAAAAACAACTCGTGTCAAAACTATCAATATGTTTGATACATAATAGTAAAGTTAGTTCAGCAGAAGAAAGATAAAAACATGGATATTTTTAGTCGTAATATATTTAAGTGGTATTGATTTTAAAAAGACGTTGGAAGTTTTATTGTGACTATCAATATGTTGTTTGATACGTAAAAGTTAATTTATATATCTAGTTTGGCAGAAGAAATGTAAGCAATGGATATTTTCTACTCTTAATTTATTTAAGTGGTATTGGTTTCTAAATGAAGTCATAAGTTAAATTGTAACTATCAATATGTTGTTTGACTCCTGACTGTTAACTTATAGATTTGGTTTAGAGGAAGAAACATAAAAAAAAAATATGAACATGTTCCAGACACACTACATTTAATTGGTATTGAATTCTAAAGGACGTAGTAAGTTGTAAAAACGCAGTGACAGTTGAATTAAAGTGTACGAGGGAGAATGTGCAAAAATAGGAATTCGCTGATGAGGTGTGTGTGAGAAAGGCAATAGTTCATAAAAAGGCATTAAAGATAAAAAGTAACCTCATTTTATCACATAATAACTAAATACGTTGAAGCATTTCTCATGCCGCTTTATAAGGTTCCAAAAGGTCGCCAAGAAATATCATGTTATAGAAGAAGTATTTAAGTTTGTATGACTTCAGGATTACATCCAAAGCACGTTGCATCGAGATTTAACTTCTAAGCTGAAAACACTGGGGCTGAGATCTGTACGGTATGGCGGAGAGCCAAAGCACTCTGAACTAAGAGTTGCAATATGGCAATCCGTTGCAGTCTCTGAGTATAGTCTCGCATTGCCATCCAACAGCATAACGCCAGGTCATTTTTTTTTCAAACTATATTCTGCAATGACCGTGCTCTTTACCGTACATTTTAAGGCTAATTGGATAAACTGACTGATGCAGGTTATTTTAACTCAGTTTTTTGATGAAAATTCTAACAGCGTAATATTCATATATTGAAGAAATAAAGAGAAAATGTACAAAAACATCGCTCTTATAATAGCTGTTCAATCGTTAAAATTAAATTGGCAACATTCTCAGACACAATATTGCTTGCAACAAAGCATTTGACATGAAAACAAGCGGGCGACGTAGAATACTAGTATACAGAAAAGCAACAAAGCTTTAAAATTCAATAACTCCGAATCTAACTAACTAACTGAGTAAAAACCAACTCCGATTTTTTTTTTAAATTCCGAACATTTGTTATCTTTCGTGATAAGAAGACTAGACTACAAAAAATTATAATTTTATTGCTATTAGTTTTTCTTTACATCGCAAAATCTGAAAAACTGTCAGCATAGAGTACTTAATTAATATGAAACTAATTCAAGATTATTATAAAGTGAGTCGTTTTTCCCATTTTCAGACATAAAACTGCTTGNCAGGAGCAGTTAACCTTTTTGACCAGGAATTCAAAGCGCACTTTCCTTCCAGATCTACAGGGAACAGACTATGAGTTTCGGCTCAGTTTTGCGCTGACTCAGGGGCAGCGTGGTCTTTTTGAGTGTAGTCGAACGATATGCCATAACTCCCATACCCATTACATAACTAAAAGCCTAGCTCTAATTTATAGTTATTTTTTTACAGCTAACTATGCTAGTTGTAAATGGTTAAAAACTGTATAGTTTTTTAACCATACTAATTGTAAACTGTTCCAAAACCGTGAAAATAAAAAATGGTCTTTACCGTACATTTTACGGCTAATTGGATGAACTGACTGATGCAGGTTATTTTAACTCAGTTTTTTGATGAAAATTCTAACAGCGTAATATTCATATATTAAAGAAATAAAGAGAAAATATACAAAAACATCGCTCTTATAACAGCTGTTCAATCGTTAAAATTAAATTGGCAACATTCTCAGACACAATATTGCTTGCAGCAAAGCATTTGACATGAAAACAAGCGGGCGACGTAGAATACTAGTATACAGAAAAGCAACAAAGCTTTAAAATTCAATAACTCCGAATCTAACTAACTAACTGAGTAAAAACCAACTCCGATTTTTTTTTTAAATTCCGAACATTTGTTATCTTTCGTGATAAGAAGACTAGACTACAAAAAATTATAATTTTATTGCTATTAGTTTTTCTTTACATCGCAAAATCTGAAAAACTGTCAGCATAGAGTACTTAATTAATATAAAACTAATTCAAAATTATTATAAAGTGAGTCGTTTTTCCCATTTTCAGACATAAAACTGCTTGATTGCAAAAGAAATGATAATTCCCCAGTAATATTTTTCGCTAAACTGAATCTCGCAGTGCAAAAAAAAGAAAAATTAATTTGATTTAACTTAAAAAGTAATAACCTCATACATAACACTTTGATATCTGAATTCCTCTTAAACATTTTTCCAGAAGTGGGCGAAATTTCTCTTTGGTATTTAGCTAGAGAGATAATATAATTTAGAAGAACAACAAAGAGTGTAATATCGAATCTGTGATCCAATAACATAATATAATGAAAAAATAAAATAATATACTATATTATGTTTCCCCAATATCGAATTATGAGACGAATCTTTGGAAGCAAATTAGTTTACGTTATTTTCGCGAAAAACTGTTTAGTCTAACTCATAGTTTTAACCCTAAAATAAAAATCATCACATAAACAAATGTTGAATAACAATTTCAAATATTTTTCGCGCGTTTTAAAGAGATAAACTTATTTCCAATCCCAGTAAATGCTCACCGTCTCTATTTATAAAATCCAATTTGCAAAATTAGACATTCCAAAAAAAGCAGAGCACTGATTAGAAACACCGGTATTCATGAATATTTATAGAAAATTCTCTTAGCACACAGTGTTTGAATATGTATAAAATAAAAGACGATGAAACCAACAAAACAATATATGACATCTTCACGCAGCTTGAAAATGAGCACCAGATGTTGAATGGGTACCCCCTAAGTGTAAATTGGGGACTAAATTCTCAAGAGATTCATGGACTTGCGAGATTTCCTTACACAACGGCTCCTTTATTCCAACATTCTATTGTTTGCTTTTGAGTTTTGGGGAAACCCTTTTGTAAGTAGACCGTCAAGTATGTATTCTATCGCATTATGTAATATTCCCCAGAAATCTTCCCTTCCTTTTGAAACTATTCATAGTTTTAGAGAGTTTACATAGGCGTAATGCTAAGAATCTAATTTACAAGCTAGATGCTAGACATACCGTATTAAGGGCGCGGCATGAGGTCTTTCGTAAACTAGTTTGCGCAAAGCTTATATTGGAGCGATTATATTGTTAAAGTGAACTTGATGAAATGATTTGAGTAATTTGATTGTCTATTGACAAACACGATAAAGTTGGCTTCCGCGCTTATTGTAATTTAAATTGTTTTAATAGGAATTTAGTTAATTAGACTTAAAATAAAGTAGCATACTATTTTAATTCGAAACAAAAGCATATATTTGCGTATAACATTAAGGAGCTTGTATTATTGCTGTTGGTGGTTTTTTGAAACAAAACAATGGATAAGTAAGAAAGGAACGAAATAAAAATGAAATATTTTGCCAATTAAACTTCATATGAATAAATTATTAAAAATTTTCAACAATTTAATGAATCAATTTGTGCACACGTGTCGATATTTACTTTAACTAAATTTTTTTAAAAATTCATCAAAAAGCATTTTTTAAGAATGAGATGCTGAACAGAAATTATCCAGTTGAAATGTCTTAGATATAAATAACAATTACAACGAAACAATTATAAATAAACAACATTAAATAATAATTATAAATAAGTTTCAAGAAATAAGCAAAAAAAATCGTTAAACGCAATTTCAGAATATCGTATTATTATAACTTGTTTGTATTATTTCGTGACTCTAAGATGTTTACGATTTTGAAGTATGTCACAAGTAAATAACACTTTCAAAGTCAATTGTAAATGTAAATATTAAGAAACATCCAAACAAAAACAAGTTTTAATACATATAAGTTTTAAAAATTAAGCGACTAAGTATATTTCAGGTGTCAATAATTTCACTAGATTTCAACTAAAATTATCACTGAGCTGTATATGAGGTTTATTTTATGAGATGTAAACGAGGTTGCCATTTACGTTTCTTGATGAAGCTATTTTTGCGTAAACATAACCTCAGATGCATTGTTTTATACCAGTCAACCTAAAAACAACCTCAAAAACACCTTATTTTTTGTAAGGTTTAATTTTTAAATTAATCAACAGATAAAATACTTATTTAAGAGCATCATTATAAAACTCATGAACTCTTATTTTGTTTTTAAAAGTCAATTTTAAAGAGAAATTTTTTTCTAAAATGCCTTAGATAAAACTTTAAAAATGCTGGATTTGAATTTATAGCATATAAGATGTCATTCGAGAAAAAAAATATTCAAAAGATTTTTACGAAATAATAGTCATTTTCATTCACATTTCAGCTTTTTATTTTATCAAAAATTGTTAAAAAGAATTAGGCAAAGATAATATAATTCAAATTCTTACAATACAATCATTTGAAAATTTGATAGATTGTAAACATTCGATAAGTGTATCGCATGATTATGGCAGGTAACTTCGCTGTACCCACTTAAATTATATAGATGCAGAGAAATAATGTAAAACACTTTCCTAAAAATGATGGTTGATTGCAAATATATGTTAACCATTCCTTCTATCAACAAGTGGAATGATGTAATAAAAGCCCATCAAATTAAAGGTTTCCCTTACCACAAAGGAAGTTAAAACGTTAATAATTTAAAAGTAAAGCGTTTTAACATATTTTATCACGGAAAAAAATTCACACAATAGAAAATTAATGTCTGAAAAAAGCACTCTAAGGCATGAGTTGCGTTTTTTTTTCTCCCTTGTTTATCAAAAGGTTGGTTGCAAGTTAATATCTTTAATAAAGCAATATTGAGTTCTTTTATTACTGTGAGTGAGAAAGGAAAGGCTATGTTTCATCGTGATATTAGTATGTCATTCCCGCGGGAAAATTGGACGCCAGCGAAAAATATGGCGCCAAACACTGGCGAAAAAGTAATCAATTTCTGCTGCAACACGTGAAGCCGGTGTTAAAGCGTAAATGAAAGCTTTGAACTTTGACCAGCCCTTTTGCAGGGTGGTATAGTTTAAGAAGGAAATTTTTCTTCTCTCTAAGGCTATATTTCAAACTAGAATAAATATCGCCTTCCTTTGTTCCGCAACATCTGGCAATTATAAATGTTGCCTATCCTAGAATATCGAGGATAAACTTGGTTAGGCTTAGCGAGGAAAGCAGTAATTACCAGGCTTCCCTTATATAAACTGGGATCAAAGTGATAAAAGTGTTTTCTTCGAAGTTTTATTATTTAAAGGGTAATTAAAAGGGTAAATTTATTTGGAAAAGTATTTTATTTATGTCAGTTATATGAGAAAGTGAGAGTCAAATGATACATCATCTAATACGAGAGTGGAAGTGAGCGGGGAAAATTAATCATTCAACTTGGTTGCCACTATTATTTATCGAACAAAGTTTGCGATGCAATTATATTATGTGGGTGGCCCGACTTACTTGTTCAATGATTCTTATTTCAGACTTCTGCTTTGGGTTTTAACGAAGTTAATGAATCAATTATTGAGAAAAACATTTTTAAAAAATGGATTTTGCTTGGAGTAACTGACACAAACTTTGAAAGTAAAATCGGTGATTCAAACATGCTTTTAAAATTATTAGTCAGTTTTCTTCGAAAAATGCGTAATGGCTGCATGTCAAGGTAAAATAAGTGTTCCTATCTATTGTTTTGTAACATCTGACTGGTATAAATGTTGCCTATCTTAGAATAGCAAAAATAAACTTGGTTAGGCTTAAAGATAAAAACATGAGTAACTAGGCTTCTCCTATACAGGATTTTATAAACTAGGATCAAAATCATGATAGTATTTTATTATCTGCAAAGTAAATTTATTTTGAAAGGTATTTTATTTTTGGCAGTTATATTAGAAAGTGAGGGCCAAATGATCCATCATTTAATGCATTCGTGGAAGTGAGCGGGGAAAATTAATCATTCTACTTGGTTGCCACTGTTTATTATTGAACAAAGTTTGCGATGTTATTATATCATGAAGGAAGCCAAACATGCTTGTTTCACAATTCTTATTTCAGATTTCTGCCCTAATTTTTCAACTGAATTACTGCATTAGTTCATTAAAATATACTTTAAAAAAAGTTTTTTTAAATATGTTTTAATGTGTCGATGTAACTCGATTATATTGTAACTCGATTCTATCTGTCGGTACGCTTAGATAAATGGCAGTTGACATTGTCGATAACCTAGCCCCACAAACGTACTTGTTATGAGTTTTCTTATTATGTTGGTATCAGTTAAACAAGAAAAAACTATTAAAAAATCTTTTCATTTCATACATTTTCTTATTATGCTAAACTTTCTTTTTGGCCACTGTTTATTATTGAATAAAATTTGCGATGCTATTATATTATAGGGATAGCCAAGCCTGCTTGTTTGGCGATTCTTATTTTAGATTTCTGTCCTAACTATTTAGCTGAATTAATAACAAATGCATTAAAATACATTAAAAAAACATTTTTAATGATATTTTTTAGTTCAAGAGTCATAAATTTTCTTATTATGTTACACTTTTTTGCCCCTGTTTATTATTAACAAATTTTGCGATGCTATTATATTAAGAGGGCAGTCAAGCCTACTTTTTAACTAAACTTTTAACTAACTAAACTTTTAAGTCTAAACTTTTCAACTGAAATATTACATTAGTGCATTAAAATATATTTTTAAAACAATTGTTTTATTAAAAATATTTTAATGTATTTGTCACAAGTTTTCTCATGACAAGTACATTAAAAAGTTGGTACATTAATTGGTATTATATTATGAGGGTAGTCAAACTTTCCTGTTTGATGATTCTTAATTCAGATTTCTAAACTAACTTTTTAACTATATTGTATTAGTACATCAAAATATTTTTTGTAAAAATGGGTATTTTTGATTTACGCTAAACTAATACCAATTTTACTACAAAATAGTGCCAATAACATAGTGTATTTGAAATCATTGGTTAGTTTTCTATGCGAAAATAAATGTATAAACTGCATTCAAATCTCGAATCAATATCGCCTTCCTTTTTTCTGACTAACTCTAGTAGCTATAAATGTCGCCTCTGATTGAAAATCGAGGATAAATTTAGATACGTTTAGCAAGAAAAGTAATATATTAGGCTGTTAGAAAAGTTCTGCAACATCCTTGCAGCATTCCTTGCTAAAAGATCTCATTTATAGCAATAACGAATCAAAACCCGAAGTTCAGTTTTATCCAAAGTCATTTAGAGTTTCTTGATTAAAATTTAAACTAAGAACAACAAAAAACAACAACACACAAAATGAAAATTCATAAAAGTTGAAATTTTTGCAAGTGTGGCAGAACTCTCAACTTTATAAAAAGTTTACTAATCTTCCCGAATACAAACTGAGGCCAAGCTGACAAAAATATTTTCTTCAATGTTTAATAATCTGAAGGGTAAATTTATTTGGAAATTATTTTATTTATGACAGTTACGTGAGAAAGTGTGTGCCAAATGATACATCATCAAATACAAGCGTTGTTAGTGAATAGGGAAAATTAATCATTCAACTTGGTTGTCACTGTTATTTATTGAACAAAGCTTTCAATGCCATCATATTACACGGATAGCCAAACCCACTTGTTTGAGATCTCTGATTTTGACCAAAGCGAATTGTTGTTTTGATAAACTGAATTATAGATTTAAAAAGAGGGTTGTTGTTTTTTTTTTTTTTGTTTAACAGATACCAACATAATAAGAAAACTTATGACAAGATGTTTTAGAAATTATTAGTTTTGTTTTGGTTTCAAACTCAATTATTATTATGGTATATTGACCGTTTTAGACATCGCACTCTATTACATATTGCTAAGTTAAGCTATAAAAATATAAATTTTGGTATTTTACTGGACAAAGGGTATGTGCTCGATTGAATCTTAAACAATGAATATTTATTTCTTAGCAATGTAAAGCTTCTTAACATAATTTTTCCCATAAACTTTTTATGAAACACGTGTTTACTTCACCGCTAATTAGTTCGCAAATCGCTAAATCAATATGGTTTTGAATAAAAATAATGAGTGTATACACTATTTTTATGTATATCTTTAAACAATTGTTATATGTAGAATTCGAATATTTATTGTAAACAAAATTTGTGAACCAAGTGCAGATTTTCAGTAGTACTGGATATGTCGGGCAAAACTACTTATGAAATAAATAGTTTGTATTTTTATTCTGGTGGGTCCATGAAATCACTATTTCCTATTTGAACTAGTAATTCATGATTCAAACTTGGATTATAAGTACGTTTGTGGACGTTGATCACAAATAAATAAAAAAAATACAGGATCTATCATAAAGCATCGTCGGTTTCTGGACTGAGTAGGGGGATTTTAATTAGATGGCAAAGCACTTATTGTAACAAAACATTCCTGATCATTGTTAACAAGAAAGAATGACTTCAATCTGGAACGAAATAAAAAATTCATTGAACTCTTCAGCAATGCTTAATCAACAATGTACCGGTCATTCGATGACTCCAACAGCTAATAAAACGTGTATTGAAGGAAAGGCAATACTGTGAATGTCTTCTAATTATTCATAAAAAGCAGATAAGGTTAGAAAATTCAGCTATTATAATAAAAAGGAGAATAGGTGACGAGTATTAGAACTTTTGGAATGTAAGTCTCTAAGTATTAGAACTTCTGGAATGAATAGGGTCATAAAATGACCCCTGCGCGTCCCGTAAGGTAGGAGAGTTGGACCAGTTAGCCATAAAACTTATGTGGAGGAAATTTTGTTTTCGGAATTGAGTTTAAAGACACAATATTTTAAGTCTGAGCCGCGGTGGTTCAGGGAATAGAGCGCTCACATCGCATGAGTTGACCCAGGCTCAATTCCAACCTTGGACTGATTGATGCATATGAATTCTGCTCCCGCACGCACCAACCACAAAGCTGATATACTGTATCCTTAGTTGTTGAAAAATCATGGGTTGGAAATACTTTGACTTCGGGCTAACTGTTGGAGATTTTCGTGGTTTTCCTTTCCATGTAACGCAAATGTGAATTAGTTCCTTCAACCAAAGTCCTCCACGAAGGCTTGTTTTCATTAATGCTTGAAAAAGAAGTTCTCTTGTCTTCTGTGTTGGATTCTGAATTACAAGGTTACGAAGTTGAGCATTGATAGTCCTAAACTCAGAATGGGGTAGGTTGCTCAACACCGGTAATATCACAATGGTGATAATATCCTATTTATCACCATTAAGACAAATAAACACATTAAGATGCAGATATTTAGCATATGTATCTTCTATTCAATTTCCAGAGCAGAAATGAAATATAGAGAAAAATATAACCAAATATATTTCTCTCGACTAAATTATGCTTTTTCCAAGCATAATTTGAAACTCTGATTCCGTTTCTTACTTTGTTTGCTTTTAATTTGTATTATTAAAACTAAGAGAACTATTAGTCTTTTTAAGCATATTAGCATTTTTCTACAGCGTAATCTTTTCATAAGCGTTTACTTAAATAGAATAAAACTTCTGTTTTGTCTTCTTCCAAAACATAGGAAAAAGAAGGAAAAAAGTAGCATTTACTTATATCCATTAACTTAGCACCATGTTGCACATTTCACATGATATATCGACCAAAAAGGACTTTAAATACAATGGAAAGTACTTTCTGTAGTGGCAAGAAATCCTATAACAGACACTCTTATCTTTGCCTTTACCGAATCTCTGTGGAAATTCAAAGCACTTTTAGTTCGCATTTTTACCCTTTTTTGCATCAGAAACCTTTTCTCCAGACTCTTGCTTGCTTATTTATTTCCATGTTCAGACTTTGCTACAGTTTTTGTGAGTATTAAGTAAAACCCTGTGCTTTATCCATTTGGGCTTTATAACCGTGCATTATATACTTTATATTCTGACGCTGACAATTAACTTTTTTATATAAACATTGCAAGTTTATATTCGTCTAAAAAAATGCTTTTTTTTCTAACTCTGTCAATCATTATTTTAGATAGCTATTTAAAAATTACGCTTTAAGAGTCATATCCATGCATTTAAATCTTTATAGTTTGATACTGTTCGATTAAAATTTCGCATTACTGTTTGAAATCTGTATTAATGTATTTAACACTTTGTATACCCATTCTGTCAATTGATTTTAATTACTATTTGAGGTTTAAAATCATGCGTTGCATACTGTATAGTTCAGATACTATAAAATAGTATTTTACTTCATTACTTTAAATTTGTAATCGTACATTAAATATTTTATACTCTTATACCACCAATTTCTGCCATTACTTTTTATATTCACGCATGAAAGGTTTGTATTTACCCATCAAACAATTTTTGTTTCATATCTGTTAATTAATATTTCATATTACTGTAGGAAATTTACATTCTAGTAATTTAATACTTCTTAATCCGAGACAATCAGTTGATATTTTACAATAACATTTGGGTTTATATTCGTGTATTAAATGCCAACCGTTTCAAATACTATTTTAAATTATTTGCGAACCATATCCATGTATTTAATTCCTTATAATTAGACATTGTCGATTAAAATTTCGCATTACTGTTTGAGATCTGTATTGATGTTTTAATATTTTGCGTCCTAATTCTATCAATTATTACTTTGCATAACAATTTGAGGTTTATAATCGTGTATTAAATACGTTATATTCCACTTTCTACCATTTTGCATTACTATTTTTAAACTTATATTCACGTATCACAAACTTTTTGCTCTGTTTCGGACAATTATCATTAAATATTAATTTTGGAAATTTATATTCATGAATTTAATAATTTTATTCCGATACTATCATTTGCTATTTTACACTAATATTTAGGAATTACACATATGTATTAAATTTCTTATATGAAGATACCTGGGAATTGAAATAATTCAAAAATTAGATTCGCGTATGCTATTTTAAGTCATTTGAAAATCATATCTATGTAATTGATCTTAATTTAACTTTCACATTTCTGTTTGAGATCTGCATTGAAGCATTTAAAACTTTATTCCCACTCTGTCAATTACTATTTTACATTAATATATGAGATTTACATTCGCGTATTAATTATATTCTGACACCTGGAATAAGTGTTTTAGATTAATATTTAAGGTTTATAATCAAGTACTGAATATTTAATATTCCGATATTGTTAGTAAATAGTTTTCATAAATATTTCAGTTTATTTACAACTTAAACACCATATATTTGGCCACCGTAAATCAGCATTTTTTTTTCAATTTTAATCACTGTTATCCGCACAATGACAGAAATAAATATGGTGAAAAATACGAGAATATCGTAAATTTTTCCGTGTATGTGGCTCTAAAAGAACTCCAAAGACCTCGGTAATTTTTAATGAAGCTCTGTAGTAAAATTACCGATAAAAGATGGTTTTATAATATGTCATAACATTAAGTAAATGTGGTAAAATTTGATAATTTTTTCAGGATACCTTAAATCAGGGAATAAAAACTATTTAATCAGTTAAATTAACTTATCAATTTCGAATTTTAAACTAAATGTGTGGTAATAAAAATTATATTTTTGAAAACCAGAATTTCCTGTGAAGAGTTACCATATGAACGGAAAAATTACAAATGAATAGTTTAAACACCGTATTTTTTAGTTTAAGTAACCAGAACTACGGTTTCTTTTATTAAAAAAATGAATACTTCCATGAAAAAAAACTTAGAAAGCGATAATTTTACTATTTTCTTACTCTGTATAAGTAACAAGTAAAAATGTCGGGCGTCTAAAAAATTTTGATTTGAGCCCTTAGATTTGAGCGCATTTTTTTAAAATAAAATATCTCATGTTAAAATGTTTCATTTTAAAATTATATTAGTCAACGCCATTTTTCGTAAACATTTAGAAAATTTTTGTTCCATTTAAACTTTGTTCCATTTTATAACCCGATACAATAAAATATTTTTTGAATAAAATTTTATTAAAGCTCTTTATATACCCATATGGCACGAACATGCGTGGTTATAAGATAATTCCTATTACTGTGTGCATTATATTAGTTAATTACACAAATACCAATAAAAACGGTTGGTAAATATAAGTAAGAGCCAAGAATTTTATTTAAAAGTTTTTGAAATCACTGATTAATATTCATCAGAGCAGAAGTGATGTGAGAAAGTCCCGTTGTTTTCTTTTGTTTAACACACTAAACAATTATAAAAAATATCAGAACAATTTGAATTTATGATAGCAAGCAAATTCAATAGTTTCGACGAGTTTCATTACACATTGTTATTGGATGTTAAAAAAGAAACTAAAATTACAAAATTGCAACCATATCATTAAACAAATTTGAATTTATTTAGTATTTACTATATAACATTCAATTACTATAGCCAGTAACTATACATATAAATTAATCGTAACAGAAGTAACATACATAGCGATTGAGGAGAAAAGATAACAATAATTTGTTATTAATACCAAGAATTTTGATTGTTTTCCTGTGTAATATATGAAAGATATTATAAGAATATTGCTGATTATGGCTTTTAAGTGCTTCTGATTTAAGTACAGTTTTAATTGATAGTGGGGTTATGACACATCGTTATAAAGTGCTTTTAACTGTTCACTTCTCTTTACATCATTATTGAGCTATTGACCTGAGTAATATTAATTGGATTTAGCACTTATAACAGATTACGCTTATAGTAGGATACTGAATATTGTTACTATGTAACAACATGTTTTATTGAATACTTCAGAATATTGCTTAAAACTATGTATTGTTAATTTATTGTTGTATAGCGATTAAGCAGAATGAAATTACTTATTTTATGTATTTAATTGCTTATTTAGGATTATAAAGTTTAGTTAGAAATATTAAAAATTTTAATAAATCTTATTGGTTTAATCAGATGAAACGTAAAGTGGGTTATTTTAAATTGTGACTTGTGCAGGTATTAAATCAAAAGTCAAATTCCAAAGCAATAGTTTAGAAATAAGTTTATAATTAATTTAATTTTTTTCTTATATAAGTGCACTAGCCGTTTTTGGAGACCAGCTTTGTCACCTTTCAAAATTAATGTCAACAAGTAAACTTTAATAGTAACCAAACACAGTACAATTGTATTTAAATATTTTAATTCATCAACCCCTCCTCAAATCCTAAGACCTTAATAAATTTCAAACAAAATTTTAACTATTTTTTTTTGCAGTCTAGCCATTGTATGCGGCTTCGTCACGTGGAAGCACTTTGATTACAGTTTTAACCATTTTCAAGAGATGTTTAATATATTGTCAAAGTTTTTGAATGCATTGAATTTTAGTAATAATTTAAAATCTGTCCGACAGCCATTAACAAACAAAACACCATAAGTATGATTTCGGGATATTTAAGCATCGAAAAAGGCAAGATTTGTCCCCTATAATTGGTATGATAGTAAGCACCGTTCATGTTTAAAATTTCTACATCCATTTCAGATAGTATCAAAGATAAATCGAAATAATTACTTCACAACTAAAATTTTATTTTTATTAAAATACACAATTATTTTAAATAAATACTTAACGTATGACTAACTATTAAACAATACTTAAACTATGATTTAAGGAAACCTAACAAAATGAATAATAATTAAGTGTTGCAAATAGAGAAATACTAGAGTTTATGGTGCTACACGCGAAAAATATACGGGGTGTCCCATAAATGTTGCGACAATCTTTTAGGGGAAATAGGGCACACCGTAAGGATTAAGAAATACCTAGGAAACCATGGCCAGAAATGCTATCGTATGCCGCTAAGGGCGCTTTCCTATTATGATCTGTTACATTGAATGCCTTTGAATATCAGGTACTTTTTTTATTTATCTAAATCAGTGTTTCTTAACCATTTTGATGTAATGGACCACTTTTAAAAATTTTTAAGAAGTCACGGACCACCCCCTGTGAAAAAAATAATTGTAAAAAACATCAATTATTAGAAAACATTTAATTTTATTATTTTAATAGTATACAAAATTTTAAAATTAAAATTTTTAATGCGAAGGTTGCTGCTGCTTTTCTTTAATTCATAAATAGAATTGGGGGATGGTTTTCGACAAAGCAACGTGCATATCATGCTCAACATTCAATCGATTTGAATGTTATGTTTTTATTGTCACAAGTGTGGAAAATCCCTCTTTGCAAAGATACACTGTAGCAAACGGAATTATAGCTGCCATAACTCGCTTTACAAGCAATGGGTAGGCTTCCAAACGTTTTAAAAATTAGGAGTAGTTCGCGAACCCCCAAAATATAACTCATGGACCCATTAGAGGTTCATGAACCACAGGTTAAGAAACCCTGATCTAAATTATCTTAATTTTTTGTTTCCTATTAATTATTGTCAAAAAATGCTTACAAATAGGTTCAGTATTAGCAATTTTATAGTAATTTAATGATCTGGTGAATAAATGGACTAGCTTGCCCAATCCCTAAATTACGATAAAACAGACCCTATTTTAATGGAACTCTCGACAATAACTAATAGTAACACAGAGCCGTGGTGATTTAGGGGATAGAGCACTCTTCTTCCAATTAGGTGAACCGGGCTCAAATCCTAGCCCTGACTGGTCATTTCGAATACCGCACCCAACTTACACTGACCACAGTTCTGAAGTAAAATATCCTCACTGGTTGACTAATCATGGGTTAGAGTCCCTTTGCCGTCACGCTGCCCATGGGAGGTTTTCATGGTTTTCCTCTCCATGTAACGCAAATTCGGGTTAGTTTCATCAAACAATCCTTCATGAAGGCAAATTTGTCCCAATACTGGATCCAGGAGTTCCCTTGTCTTCTGGATTGTGTTCAAAATTACAAGACTACGGAATTGTACATTGATAGTCGTAAACCCAGAATTGGATCGACTGTTCAATGATGGTAATAAAGTAATAATAACATAAAATTAAAATATTTTGGAAAAATAAAATTACAAGTTCAAAGGCACAAGAATAACATGTCCATAATAGGAAAGCACCCCTAGCAGCGTAAGATGACATTTCAGGTCATGGTTTCCTTATGATGTGCCTACTTTCCCTAGAAGTTTGTCGCTACATTTACGGGATACTCTGTATATACCTTTACCAGAACTCATTTGAAATAGCCGAAATAATTTTATGATATATTTGAAAATTTATTTAGCTTATACATTTAATATAACTTAAGTGAGACATTATTATTATTATCATTGCGCTTATTATTATTATTATCATTATTATGCAGGAACTGTTGTTCCATGAAATAAAAGAATTTTTCTGATACGTATGCCCATTGACAGTTTTCTATAAATTCGTTCCTCTTTCTATAGGAAAGAAATAAGTTCCCATCTTTTTACGTAAATTCCTCGCGAGCAAGAAACTCGATATCTTTGAAATCCAGTAAAAAGACGACTTTAAACATTTTCCAGAAAAAAAATAAAAGAGTTTTTTGCGATACAAATCCTTAAGGAACAAAAAGGGATAGTGATAGGGTATTGCTAAAGAAATGGTGCATATATTACAGAATAAAATGAGAGTTGTATGCAAATAATTTTCTTTTGAATTCTGAATAAAGTTCTCATGAGTATTTTTCAAATCACCCAATAACTGTCTGTCATATATAATGAGAAGATATAAACCAAAGAATAGATTTTAGTTCGTCAAAAAAGGTAAGAAAAAGTGTTCGATCATCTGTTATCTGTAATATAAATGCCACTTATATAGAATTTTAGCTCTACCATTTTTGTAACTTATGTGAATTCGTTCTAATTTTACTTTTAAGGACAACTGCTACATTCCTTTGTTAAATAAATTCACCTGATTAGCCAGAAATGACCTAAAAATCTAATATTAAAAATTTAACCAGCCATGAATGTTTAACCTTTCATTAGCAAGCTTCTCATTTCTACCAAGCATTATATTTCACGAAACATTATTAACATTACAGTGAAGATTGTTAAGTTGACAGCTTCTGTATGTTGATTATCTAAGTTAATCATAACCACTTATCTAAGAAAAGAATCAAATTGTTGTTCCACAAATAAGCAACTAACTGTACTTTTCAACAAGCATTATTAACATTACAGTGAAAACTGTTCAGTTGACCGCTTCTGTAAGTATTAATTCTGTAAGTTCTGATGATCTAAGTTGATCATAGCCACTGATCTAGGAGAACCATCAAATTGTTGTTCCAAAAATAAACAACTCACTGTACTTTTCAACAAACATTATTAACATTACAGTGAAGACTGTTAAGTTGACCACCTCTGTAAGTAGATCATCTAAGTTGATCATAATCACTGATCTAAGAGAACCATCAAATTGTTGTTCCACAAATAAACAACTCACTGCACCTTTCAACAAACATTATTAACTTTACAGTGAAGACTGTTAAATTGACCACCTCTGTAAGTAGATCATCTAAGTTGATCATAATCACTGATTTAAGCGGACCATCAAATTTTTATAACACAAATAATCAACTTACTGTACTTTTCAAGAGACAATAGTGATTTCAGTCATCAATAAATATTATTCACATTTGTTTTCAACAAATGTCAAAATTTACTTAAAGAAATTAACAAAAAGAGTATTTTTTTTAAATTTTTATTCTGCAAAATTTAAAGTACCTGCTTTTAAATTATACTTTTCATATTGAATTAACAGTATTCAATGATTTCATTAAAAGTTTAAAATAATTTTAGTTTTAAGAAAGCTAAAGGCGTAATAATATATAGCCTTAACGGTTACAAACATTTTTCAACATTAAAACATTTATTAGTTTAGGGAATGTTATGATATGCTTTTTTTACATGATTTGAATTCAATCACGGTTTTAAAAAATTATGATTTAAAACTACTAAAAATTAGGCTGCAGACTCGTACGGAGCGCGTTTGACTGATACAATATATTAAGATTACATACTTTTATATTATAAAGCTGAGATAGCCTGGTTGGTAGGACGTTGGACGTCAAATCCTGCCGGCCGAAAAATCCCCGCACATTAACTGGTGACTTGTGCGCGCTGAATCCGTCAGTGTCACAAAATACTCAAAGCTTCAATAACAAATCAATACCTCTTGGGGTACTGAATTGGAGAGTGATCATTTTCTAGTTTAGATCAAAATTACGATCTGTGGATAAAATGGATGGGATATGAATGGTGTATGAATGGGTCCTCGCTGTAAAACGGGCTGTGACGTATGTGAGGTTGTGGTCGAATTCTTGGTCATGTATAGTGCCGCTGAGAAAACAAAACTCACACTCTGCCTTAATATATATCGGTTTCCCATAACAGTAAGCAAGTGGCATAAGTAACAACAGCAACTTTTACCTTATGCAATAGAAGAAGCAAACAATGTTTGTTTTATTTTAAAAAAGAGAAACTATTTATGAAGAATAATAAATGGTATTAATTGAAATAAAAATAAATGTATGTTTTGTTTTATAATTATTTCTATTCCAATTTAATTTAATTTTTCTTATTTTTGCCTTCAATTTTATTTGATGTTCATTTGTCTTGCCACGTGTCATTGTTAAAAAATATAAAGAGTTTCAGGTTTATACACAATATTCTGCTTAAATCAGTAGTTTTAATTAACATACATAGAATAATAGCAAATTGCCTAAATCAATAATGTACAATATTTCAAAAAAATAATGGTTAATGCTTTTTTTCTAAGCCAAATAATGAAATAAAATTTTTAATCTAGAAAATGCACCAATTAAAATTAGTTACATTACATGAGTAAATGAAACTGAAGAAAATAATATAACTAATAATGGAGATTAGCTAAAGTAAAATACTAGCGAAAATGAAATTTTAAGTATAATTATTCACCATTTTAATTTAATAAGCAATAACTGGCATGAAGTAATTATAATCCTATTACTAAATCTAAAACCTTAGACAAGATAACAAATGTAAGAGAAAATGTATCATTATATATAAATCGATTTAAATTCTAAATTTATAACGCTAGATAGGGTAGAATTGCATAAATAATCCTTTTGACTTGTTTCAAACTCATGAAATTAAGCCAAGCGAGATGCTCTTATCATCATAATTTATTTGTTGGCAGTTAAATTTAGTCGCAAAATCACTGATCAGGAGGGAGAAATGTTACTATTAATCCCCAATAGTTTGTCCTTTGAAGCGAACGTAAGCAGGGAAATATAGAATGATTTAATTACTAAAAACATAAATACATTAAGACGTTTTTAATAATTCAAAACCATAACTTTTGATCGAATAATTTTTATTAAATGAGTTTCATTTTCTAGACCAGAAATCAACATTTTAAATGAAGGATTGTTTTATTTGAGGATATAATTGAATTATTATTCGACAAAACTCTTCACTTCGAAAAAAAATCTGTTAAATTCACAGAAAAAAACTGTCGGCTGATGTACCAGTATAAAGCTGTTTATTTTTAAAAAATATTTTTATTTAAAAACGGGCACCTGTTCTGCACTGTTATTTTAACGAAACTCTGTTAATTTTACAGAAAAAAATCTCAAAAATTACTATGTAAGTATTTTATTTTGTAACCGTTGTTGAACAGCTGACCTAAATTTTGGGTTTACGACTACTAATATTCAACTACATAGCTTTGTAATTTTGAACCCAATACAGAAGACAAGGGAACTCCTGTGTCAAGTATTGGGAGAAATTTGCCTTCGTGGAAGACTTTTTGATGGAATTTAAGCCGCATTTGCATTACATGGAGAGGAAGACCACGAGAACTTCCCACAGGTAGCTTGATGGCAAGAAGACTCTAACCCATGATCCGCTTCCCACTAAGAATTCACGTCAGCACTGTGGTTGGTGCAAGCCGGGTGCGGAATTCATATCGATCAGCCATTGCTGGGATTCGTACCCGGTTCACCTCATTGGAAGGCGAGCGCTCTATCCCCTGAGCCATCTCGGCTCACTATATAAGCATTGTGGTTGGTGCGAGCTGAGAGACGAATTCTCATGACCAGTCAGAGCCAGGATTCGAACCAGTGTCTCCTCATTGGGACGCAAGCGTTCCGTTCCCTGAGCCATGGTAGCTCTAGAGCTTTGTAACGAAGAAAAATATTCAACTATCTTTTTCTTAAAAGTCTACTTATTGAAATTATATTTGTGTGTAAAAACGCTTAAAACTATAGTAGATCACCCTAATAAAACTGTTTGGCAATGTAACTTACCAAGAAATTGTATCTGAAGACAGAATAATCAGGAAAAGTATCGATTTGTCAATAATGTCGAATCGCAATTTCATTTATACAATGTTTGAAACCATAAAATAATTGCAGAAAAGTAAAAGAAAATTATCGTAAAATTATTTGAACAAACGCAAAGTTATCTTACGATAAACAAAACTGTGTAGAGAAAACTAGAATTAAATTGACTGATTTAATCTGTTTCAGTTAAGGATGAAAAACAGAGTAAAAATGGTTTTTGAAAAAAAAAAACAGCTTTAAACTGTCAAATATTTGGAGAAAGTCTGTAAAAAAAACGGGCATCTCTTAACCCCATTCCTTCTCGCTCCCGTTACAATGACAGGATGAGGTTTCACCCTTTATTTCCCGCTCCCGTGATATTTTCGGGCTGGAGTGTTCAGTAGTAACGCGCCAATAAAAATAAAACTAATTCATTTCTTTTGCCCGGAAAAAATTTTATTTCACATTTCGCACACCAGATGGCAGTAACAGGATATTTTTAAGGTAATTGTAGATAGTTTATTTCAAACTAGATGTTAGCACTAATCAAATACGTAATACAAACTCAAAAGCCAAAAAAATAGGCACTTTTATGACCGTTTTCTTGAAAATTAAACGATCGTTAAGGGGTTAAAGAGCTCCAGAAAACGATTAAAAGCAGGAAAAAAATCATCATTTATATTTTAATTATTTTTCTGTAATTTTTCTTTCTGTTGAATTTACAGTTATTTATTACAGTGTTTCTGGAACTGAATATCATTAATTTCATGAATAATATTACTCACTTACACGTAAACCCATTGACTGTCATTTCATGATCAACGACATCATGATGGTAATGTAATCAGTGCTGCTTACCGAAAACATTTACTTTCCAACCAAACTGGTACTGTAGGTCTAAGGATGGTTGGACCTCAAAACATCCCCGAGGTTAACGCAAAGCAAATCTTGAGTGAAATAAGTTTTCAATATTTCAATTAATATTACAGTCAAATATTTTAACTTAGAAAGAACACCACAATAGTTATCTCAAAAAAATACATGCTTACTTCATTTATATAAAAAAAATTATTCCAAAGAAGTATTGTCTTAAGTTAGATACTTGGCAATTTCCCGGAATTTATTATAGGTACATAGAAATGCATCCATAATAAATGCATAATTATAACAATGCGTATGAATACTTAATTGTCTGTATTAAGATCATAAAGTATTTAACAAAAAGGCTCTTAATAACACTTTCTTAAACAATATTATAAACATTACATGCACTTATAGTATGCAAAACGCATCATGAAAGGTTTTAAACAACAACTTTTGTACCAGAATTTCGTTATATGTTAAGTACATTTCCTTTATTTATTGTTCAATAATTTCATTCGAAAATTATTCAATAATCTTCGTCAACGTGTTTTAAACTGAATAAAATAGACACGTTTTGCAATCAATGATTAACTTACAAGCGTAGAACAAAGTGGTTATACCAGGTGGTTAAAATTAATTAATAAATTAGACGCGTTTTGCAATCAATGATTAACTTACAAGTGTGAATTAAAGTGGATATACCACGCGGTTAAAAATAATTAATAAATTAGACACGTTTTGCAATCAATGATTAACTTACAAGTGTGGATCAAAGATCATATACCACGAGGTTAAAAATAATTTTTGCGCTGACTAAAAATATTCAATATAGTTAAATGTCGCTTTTTTTAAACTAAATATATTATAAAACAAGTTAAGAACAACAGTCATAAAGAAATATACTTTCGTTCTAAAAAATATTCAAAATATTTTAATTAACTTTTTTAACATACTCCTATAAACAAAAGCTTATTGTATAGAGCATAAAGCTGCTGTATAGCATTTTTAAAAACTTCGTAATAACTAAAGGGGCTGAGAAATTTATAGTTTCATTATTTCTGTTAGAAAATAAATACAGTTTTAATGATGCTTCGATAATTATAGAAGCAAAACTTGAAAAGGAAAGAAACAATATAAAATGATCTTTAAAAAGTCCTTCAAATATTTACTGCAATTTTTCAAATCGAAACAAAGCCGCTTTTTGTGCAAAAAAAATAGTCTGGCATTTAGGGGCAACGGAGCTATGTCAAAAGACTTAGTTTTGTAACAAGAAGCAATGCCTAAAGAAATAGTTGAATAAGAACGTTAAACCCTAAGTAATGAGATGGTTTCTTTCAAGACAAAGAAATAGGAAACGACTGACTGCTTACGTTAAGACTTGTGGACTTAAGCCTAAAAATAGTCTTATACAAGAAAATTGCTTTGTCGAAAAGGTAGGTTTTAACAAAGATAGTGTGAATTTGAAACGCCGTACTTCTGATTTAAGACTAGATTAGTATTATAACCTTGATTAATTTATTGTTAGGTAAGAAGTTCAAAGATTGCTATAACTCAAGAGCGGCGCTTTTTACGAACATTTTGCCAAAATTAACATTGTTAAAAATTTTAAACAGGTTCAAACAAATTTAGAAAAATAGGTTGGTATTTTAATCAAAGATACATTGAACGATAATACGGTGCAAGTTAAATGTGGCCTTAATAAAATGCTAAATTTATTTATATATGTTAAACCATAGCATTAAATTACAAAATTTAGGAATATGATAAAAGAGTTGAATTTGAAACCATATTAAAGTGACCGAAAATTTAAAGTTACCGAAAATTTGAATTNTCATAAAACAAGTTAGGAACAACAGTCATAAAGAAATATATTTTCTTTCTAAAAAATATTCAAAAGATCTTAATTAACTTTTTTAACATACTCCTATAAACAAAAGCTTATTGTGTAGCGCATAAAGCTGCTGTATAACATTTTTAAAAACTTCGTAATAACTAAAAGGGCTGAGAAATTTATAGTTTCATTATTTCTGTTAGAAAATAAATACAGTTTTAATGATGCTTCGATAATTATAGAAGCAAGATTTGAAAAGGAAAGAAACAATATAAAATGATCTTTAAAAAGTCCTTCAAATATTTACGGCAATTTTTCAAATCGAAACAAAGCTGCTTTTTGTGGAAAAAAATAGTCTGGCATTTAGGGGCAACGGAGCTATGTCAAAAGACTTAGTTTTGTAACAAGAAGCAATGCCTAAAGAAATAGTTGAATAAGAACGTTAAACCCTAAGTAATGAGATGGTTTCTTTCAAGACAAAGAAATAGGAAACGACTGACTGCTTACGTTAAGACTTGTGGACTTAAGCCTAAAAATAGTCTTATACAAGAAAATTGCTTTGTCGAAAAGGTAGGTTTTAACAAAGATAGTGTGAATTTGAAACATCATTCTTCTGATTTAAGACTAGCTTAGTATTATAACCTTTATTAATTTATTGTTAGGTAAAAAATTCCTTTATTAATTTATTGTTAGGTAAAAAATTCAAAGATGGTTATATCTCAAAAGCGACGCTTGTCACGAATATTTTGCCAAAATTCACATTGTTAAAACTTTTAAACAGGTTCAAACAAACTTAGAAAAATAGGTTGGTCTTTTAATCAAAGATACATTGAACGATAATACGTGCAAGTTTAATGTGGCTTTAATAAAATGTTAAATTTATTTATATATGTTAAACCATAGCATTAAATTACAAAATTTAGGAATATGATAAAAGAGTTGAATTTGAAACCATATTAAAGTGACCGAAAATTTAAAGTTACCGAAAATTTGAATTCTAGCTGTAATTTAAAAATTACAATTTGTCACTCTAAAATTCTAAAATTACCAAAAAAGTTATCAAATTTTTTCACATATTATGAAACCGTATTTTATTAAGCATTTGGTGTTCATTTAGTTCAGAAAATACATTAAATGCAACCATATTCTGGTGTTTTGACCGTACATTTTTTTTAGTGTTCACAATAAATTTTTTTTACTAATATTTGCCTCATATTGGGTACAAAATCAGGCATATTGTGTACCCATAACCAGTTTATTACTTTAAATACCATTGCATTATTGGCTTTAGCGACTGCCGTTCAAAATTTAAAAGGAAAAAAAAATTATTTTAGAGACAGGACTTTTCTTTTCTATGTAAATTTATAATTTCAGAGTAAAAAAAAAAATTTTATACTGTTATTTCTATTATCATCCTAGCATTTATTTAATTTTATGCTTCTTTTGCAGGTAAGGAGAATTTTTTATTTGAAAACAAATTACCAAACTTGCAGAAACAGGTAACATTAGACATTCTTACTCTATACAAGTTATATAACTATGTAACTCCCTTTGAATTATACATTATAATTTCCAATAATTCAAAATATAAAAATTTTTAAGAGATAAAATAAAAGTTGGATGACTCATCTATTATTTATAGTGGTAGTTTGCCGGGTTTGTTTTTAAAGATACACGTTTCACCTAACTGGTAATCATAGTTTATGTAGTTGACTTAGAATGATGATGACTGATGAATGATGATGCCCATATGAATTTGTTTTTTCAGATTAGACACAATATTACAATAGACACAACCAATTATTGAATGTTTATTTCACGACAAATTTAAAAATCAACTTTTTCTTTTTGTAAAATTTAGCGTAATTACCAAACATTATCTGTTAAATTGATTTTAAATCATTAATTTCAAATAATTGTTTTAAAATTACTTCAATTTTTCAGTTTAAAATGCGAATGATTTATGCATTTAATGCACTGAAATGCTTGAAACTGCAGTTCTACCTATTTTATATAAAGAGGTAAAAGACTGGGATTGAGAGTGGGGACAAAATATTTAAGTTATCGTGTAGATAATATTATAATTATATTATAACCGTCGTTGAACAGCCGACCCAATTTTCATGGGTTTACCACTACTAATGCTCAACTCCGTAGCCTTGTAATTTTAAACGCAATCCAGAAGACAAGGGAACTCCTGGATCGAGTATTGGGAGAAATTTGCGGTCGTGGAGGACTTTATGATGGAGCTAACCCGCATTTACGTCACATGGAGAGGAAGACAACGAGAACCTATCACGGTTAGCCTGACGGCAAGGGGACTCTAATCCATGATCCGTCTACCACTGAGGATATTTTCATGTCAGCACTGGGGTAGGTGGAAGCCGGATGCGGAATTCGTATCGACTGGGATTCGAAGCAATACCTCCTAGAAAAGAGTAGGCCTCTGCACGGGTTACCATAAATATCCTTTAGTAGTCCAAACGTAATGACATATTTCGTATTTTCAACCACTGCGCAGCTTAGTACCCAGAACGTAATGACATCTTTCTTATTTTTCATCCACTGCGCAGTTAACTTCGTCACATCGGACTACTAATTTGATCCGTGCTGAGGTCTTCCTTATTCTAGGAGGTGTTGTTCGAAGCCGAATCGCCTTGTTGGCAGGCGAACGCCTTATCCCCTGAGCCATCGCGGCTCCATAATAACTAGGACTGAGCCATCGGTCTAGATAATTAATAGGACTGATCTAAATAAAATATATCATATTAATTTTAAGAAATTAAAAGAATTAGACAATAACGATTACTTGCCCTTAGTACGCCTGATAAAAATCAACATATGATGGACAAAGCAAAAGGTCAAAATGAACTCCGGTGTCCTCTGAATATTTTTTTGATAAGATCTTTACAAAATTTGTTGTTAGAGTCAAATTAAAAAATTCCTAATTCTAAGAAATTAATCTAACAAATCCATCAATCATTCAGTAGTTGTAAAAATATAATATAGTAACTTAATTTAAAATTTATTAATATTTCTATATATATTTATTAAGCATTCTATTTTTCAAACACTCTGATTTATAAATTTCTTAGTTGTATAAAAAATTTCTATTTATTAGTTAATTTTTAAAAAAAAGTATTAAAATAGCAGAAATTTAAAGGAAAATAATTACTGATATAGATTAGGAATAAAACTTTTACCGATTTGTGAAAACTAGTAATCACAAAGAGTTCCAATTTTATGAAATTTTAATCACTCACTAGTCAATTTTATTCAAGCAACTTTGGTTCCCCACTGATGATAATATTAAAACTTAATTTGGCTAAAAAATATTTTAAGGTTAAGAATTTGGAAACTTTTAGAATCTCCATAAGAATTTTAAGGAAATGAACTTTTTTATGTCATCAAGTATATATTTCCACTTCCGTTTCTATACAGCAATTATTTATTATACGTATAATTAGTGTATGAAGCTATAAATGATCAAAAACCAAACTATAAAAATAGAATTTTTGTTTACTAATTAATATTACAAGTCATTTTGAAAAATTTTTATTTTAAATATTCGTTTTTCTTTCAAATGTTCAAAACTACAAAATTTTCAAAAAATGTAGCTTCGGAAACTTTAGATGTAAAATAAAATTTTGGCATCAAAATTAAAAAGTGTACTAAAATAACAATTATTGCACTAAGATTAAAACTTACTGATCTAGCACTTATTGTGCTTAAATTAGCAAGTAATGATCAATTATTTGTTATTATTCTAAAATTGGCATTATATATATATATATATATACAGTCAGTACTGCCNATATATATATATATATATATATATATATATATATATATATATATATATATATATATATATATATATATATATATATATATATATATATATATATATATATATATATATATATATATATATATATATATATATATATATATATATATATATATATATATATATATATATATATATATATATATATATATATATATATATATATATATATATATATATATATATATATATATATATATATATATATATATATATATATATATATATATATATATATATATATATATATATATATATATATATATATATATATATATATATATATATATATATATATATATATATATATATATATATATATATATATATATATATATATATATATATATATATATATATATATATATATATATATATATATATATATATATATATATATATATATATATATATATATATATATATATATATATATATATATATATATATATATATATATATATATATATATATATATATATATATATATATATATATATATATATATATATATATATATATATATATATATATATATATATATATATATATATATATATATATATATATATATATATATATATATATATATATATATATATATATATATATATATATATATATATATATATATATATATATATATATATATATATATATATATATATATATATATATATATATATATATATATATATATATATATATATATATATATATATATATATATATATATATATATATATATATATATATATATATATATATATATATATATATATATATATATATATATATATATATATATATATATATATATATATATATATATATATATATATATATATATATATATATATATATATATATATATATATATATATATATATATATATATATATATATATATATATATATATATATATATATATATATATATATATATATATATATATATATATATATATATATATATATATATATATATATATATATATATATATATATATATATATATATATATATATATATATATATATATATAGCATAATAAATAAGAACAGAAAACGCGAAGAATATTAAGAAAAACAATACATTTTATTTATTACGCATAAGCTGCAAGTAAATAGAACTCATAAAAAAAAAATTTAAAAAAAAATTCTTTTTTTTCCCTTTTTTGTCCTTGATCTGTAATTTTTCCCTTGTCTTCTCTAAATTTTGGACTAAATTTTGGAATTTTGGAATTTAGTTTCTTTAATTATTAAGCTAATAAATATTTATATTTAACATAAAAATAAATAAATATGTATTTCCTACAGCATGTTCTCGCAATTCAAACATTAGAAATATTCTGTTACTTAATTTCAGCATTTTCTCTCACGCAATCAGTTCTAAATTCTAATAACTTCTCCGTAAAATCAAAGTTAACGCACTGAACTCCTATTTTATTCAGCAGAGTTTAAGATCATCTTTTATTCTTCGCTGAATAAATCTGCATAAAAATGATAAACTTACTGAACTGTGAAAATAAACAAATCTGTGCTCCTCTGCCCTTAAGTGAAAGTCCGCGTTAAACAGACATCAATCTTCCCTTGTCACAGTGTTAAAAATAAGGCGCAAAAAATCTTCAAGACTTTATCAAGAAATAAAAGTATCTTCAATATTGAGAGACTTAAACTCATTATGGAGTCTGAAAAAAAGTAAAAACAAAAATAAATAGCATACAACGTCAAGAATTTACATTTTCGCAAAATTTTAGATAATATTTTTACTTAGTTTTATTTTCAATATTTATTTTTATCAAAAAAAAAGTTCGTATGAACTAGAGTTTGCTAATTTAGAGAAATGTTGAATTTCGCTCAAATGTTTTTCAGCTTAGTATATTTATTGCAATTTCAAGGAGCTCTATTTTAAATACACATTTAATTATAGAACTTGTAATAACCAAGCAAAGATTTACAGATTTCATGGTGAAAGGGATTTTTGATTGAGTTATTTCATTTAGTTCGAATTTAAAAAATGATTTTGTATGCATGAATTTAATAGAATAATAGCATTTATTGAAATATAAAAAGTATGTTGCATATTATATATTTACGATAAACAGAGCACTAGTACCTACGCTATTTGTTTTGCGTTGATATTAATATGAATTCAATTGATCATAAATAGCTAAAATCTATCTAAAAATACATTTTATCCCTAAAGCAGATGAATAATTGATAAATAATAAGGAAAAGCAGATGATATAATTTTTTATTGCTTATATTGCTCAGTTATACAGATCAGTTAAACAGAAAGGGAACAAAAATTATATATATGCACGCACACGTCATTGCAAAGCAGCTACAGCTGATTCAAAACTGGCTAGAAGCATTGAGAACCAGTTCAAAAAACTTCCGAGTGCAAAATTTCATATTTTAACAATCGTTATTCTATAGCATACCTGGTTAAATGGTAGAATTCAGTAATTTTATATACTTCAACTGATTTGTCTATTTATTTCATGAAATACCTAGTTATTCTACGAAACGACGGATTTCCCACTTTAACGGTAATATATACACCGTAAAATTTACGGTTCTAAACCAACATCTGGGATGTTTGGGCAGAACCATAAAATTAACGAAGTAATTCCGTAAACTTAAAGGGTTTTTACCATACAAAAAAAATTTGTAAAAATTACGATGAAAATCCATAATAAAACTGGTTTTTTCACCTTTAAAACAGTTTTTACAACAAAAGTTACAAATAAATATAAATCAATTTTATAAGCAGATTTTTGGTACATGGAAATAGTTATTTTTACTGAAAATCACGAAGAAAATCATTACTTGCACCAGATGTGAATACTTCACGCCCACATTATTTATATTGATCAGTCATCGCTGGGATTCAAACCTGGGTCACTTCTATGGGAGGCGTGCACTCTGTCCTCTGAGTCACTGCGGCTCAAGTGTCTTATTATGAAAAAATAGTGATAGTGAGACTTTTGCTTCAATATTGTGTCAATTTAGGAATGAAATAGAATCGCTGTTTTATTTATACGATTATTAACGCAATACAGCAATTGCTGAAAATATGAGCAAGTGTAAAAAATAATCCTAAAGTGATAGAAGAAAAGGTAAAGTTATGTTACACAAAACAAATCTGCATAGCAAAACAAGAATTTCCATTGACAGTTCTAATTCGTTCGTGTTTAGGGTAAAAAACGCTGAAAACAGTTTTGTCAAGAAAATGACTTTAAACCGTTAAATATACGAAAAAAACAACGAGTATTTTTTACTGTGTAGATTTTGCATAAATATATTCTAAATTTCTTAATTTTTTTCAATAGCATTAATCGTTTTATACGTGATCGCACAATTGTGAATTATCTTTAAAAATATTTCCAAAAATATCGAATATTGTCATAAAAAATGTATATCAGAAAAGACCACTTTGAAGCAAAAGATATGTGAAGACTACTGCCTTAGAAAAAGCATATACCTTTCCTAGAATTTGATCACCCGTAGACCGAATTATAAAACCCTTTTTCATGATTCTGTTGTGAAGGTTTTGTAAAGGAAGTTCTGCCTCCGAGGACATATTTAGTTTCTTCGGTAAAGTAAACTTTTCGTTCTATATACGTTATAGTATTCTACCATAAACTTGATTTATATTGCCCCTGTGTGAAATTCCAATTTTGATACTGCGGAATTCTATCGATCCAAGGTATAAGTGAGAAAAGAAACTCTCTCAAGAAAACAGTCACAAAAACCTAAAAGAATAGTTCTCTTGTTTCAGAATATACGATTTGTATTCTTTTCCTACAAAATATAGTCCGTGTTATAAATATTACTTTTTGAAAAACAGTTTTATATCATGTTCTTGTAGTTTTGCATTAGTCAGAAAATAATAAATCTAATTATTTGATTGGATCTCAAAGCTTTAAATGAGAAAAGAAAGGGAACCGTCACAAACTAAAAATATAATCTTTTTATTCCGGGATATATGATTTTTATTCTTTTTTTTTTGCAAAAACACTATATGATATGTAGTAAATATTTCTGTTACACTGTTAGAAACTTTTCGGTAAAAAAGGTTAAATAGCAATTCATTTAATTGTTATTTTATCCTATTTAATCAAAATAAATTAAATAACAAAAAAAAAGATGGTAATTAAACTGCTAAGTGTGAGAAAAAAACGTTTATAGAGAATTTTTACCTAATATTGTTTAGCAACCAGAATTCTTTTTTTTTTTTGGTCGTATGCCTGTTTAGGCAGTGGGGGGGCGATTGTTCCTGTTTTTTCAGTGGCGCCATCTATGGCCAGGAATTCGACTTCTACCACGTCATTCTCACAACCACAACCCGTTTATAGGGCGGGTCACATTCACACACAAAGGAGAAGAGGCATAGAACACACAGAGGGAGAAAGAAACATCAATCCCTAGTCCGGGATTCGAACCCAGGACCTTTCTGATGCAAGGACAGTTCCCTGCCCCCTACACAGTCCGGTTGGAACCAGAATTCTATCCCCTCCAACTGGGTTCACTTTATGAAGCCCTTTTGTTCAGTGTAGCTAGATACATAGTGTAGCTGAGAGGGTTAATTGGTCAATCTCATGACCAGATGAAAAGTGGTTCTAATCTCAGTGTTGATATTACAATATTTCTTCCATCCCTTCAGTTCATGAAAAGTTTCTAGTATCCTGCATTCTTCAATCGGAGACCCTTCACTTTTAAAATACAAAACTATTATTCACGTAGAAATGGCGCAGCATCCACACAGCTCCAATGTCCGTATAAGTTTCATATTTATGATTTAGAAACTATATTAGTTGTAAATAGTTACTAAACCGTATAGTTTCGTATTTTCGTTTTTTTTTAAACCGTAAATAAACGGTTTCGAAACTTTTAAGTTAAAGAAGCGTTCCTAACCATAAACTTTATGGTTAATCAGATGGATAGACTGCTGGCAATTATTTTACCATAATTTCTGAGTGAAAATTCTAACAATGTAGAACAACATATTTGCCTTGCGTTGTTGTAATTTTCTATTTAGATGTTATATATATTTTATACCCCCTTATTATATTTCACTGAGAAAAGAAACTCTTTGCAGGGAACAGTCACAAAAAGTTGAAAAGATAGTTCTTATATTTCCTAATGTATTATTTGAGTCATTTCTAGAAAATATACTCTTATTATTTACATATTTCTGTTAGCATAACATATTTATTTTGCGTTCTTGTAATTTTCTATCAAGCGAGAAATATTAAACCTACGTATCATATTTCACTTGAAACCGAAATTCTCTACAGTAAACAGTTACAAGACACCAGAATTCTTTTTCTTTATTTTAGAATATAAAATTTGTGTTCTTCACCAAAAAACAAGCTCTACGCAATAAATATTTCCTAAGGAATAAATATTTTTGTTAACAAAACAGTTTTGGGTCGCATTCTTGTAATTTTTCATTTAACAAGAAATATTATACCTAATTATTATATTGCTTTTATCGAGAAAAGATTCTCTATAAAAAACCGTCATAAAACTAACAATGGAAGTTCTTTTACTTTGGAACATAAGATTTGTGTTCTTTTCTACGTAGTATACTCTGCATTATAAATAATTCTGTTATAATAACATCATGTCGTATTCTTCCAGTTTTTGATCGAAAAGGAAATATTAAACTTAATTAGTAGGTCGAGAGAAAAAAAAAGCAACTCTCTGAAATAAGCAGTCACAAAAACTAAGAGTATAGGTCTATTGAGCATAAAATAATAAACCTACTTAATAGATTGATTCTCGTTGCGAAAAGAAATTCTCTGCGGGAAACAATGACAAAAACTATAAAAAAAAGTTTGTTTTTTCGAATATATATGTGTGTCCCTTTGTGCAGAATAAAGTTAATAATTATAAGTTAACATAACTTATAAGTTATTATAACTTAAGTTATAAATATTTTTTCTAGAATATAATTTTATACCGTAAACTTGTAATTTTCTAATGAGGGATAAATACTAAGCCTACTTATTTGAACGATCTTCACCGTGAAAAAAATATCCGTAGGAAACAGCCAAAAAACCATAAACAAAAGTTCTTTTTCCCACAGAATAGAAGATTCGTGTTCTTTTCTGGACAATGTACACTACATGGAGAAACATTCTGGTTAAATTACCGGATTGTTAGGTAATACTATTTCTGGTAAAGAAAGAACATAATTCTGGTTTATGAAACCAAAACATACGGTATTCAAACCATTCATTTGGTAATTTTTACGTTCATAGGACAGCGGTTTCAGGGGAAATTATGGATTTCAAAATTACAGTTTTATTACCACACATTTGGTAAAAATTATAAAACTATAAAGTAAATTTAACCAAATAAATAGTTTTAATGTTGACCGAATAAAAGGCTTAGTTCTAAGGTATCACGATAAAGTTACAAAATTTTAACCCATGCTATAAAGCTATATTTAACAAACAATTTTTTCAAATTCATTACCAAAGCACTTAGGTAAAAATTACCGTGCTTTCTGATGTTTCCATAGAACTAACAAGGTAAATTTTACTGTATTCTGATAGTTTAGACAATATAGTTCTTTTCTTGTGTATAATATGATATGATATGATATGATATGATATGATATATAATATAATATAATATAATATTATATAATATTATATTATATTATATTATATTATAATT
>NC_092211.1:62382659-62417782 GCF_043381705.1 Parasteatoda tepidariorum | reverse complement strand
ATATAATACTTACTACTTTAAATAAACTCATTAATCCGGGATTAAATAGCGACGCTATATTCACAGCATCTCATTAATGCAGCTGTATTAATCAAGTTTAATGCAGTTTACTTGCTTTATAAATAATATTAATAAATTTATAGAATAAAAATACACAAAAATTAAGTACGCTAAGGGAAAAAAAACTGTTCCAACAAGTCTGGCAGATTTTATCCTTTAATATTGTGGTTGAAAAATGAGAAAATTAATGCCGAGTTTAATCTGCGCCATTAATGCGAGACAATTTTCATTAGAGAAAGACTTTGTTCATGGAATTTCAAAAAGAAAATAAGCGTTGTCAAGTAGACAGTTTTTGGTGTTTGCTACGATGAAATTGCTTTACGTCCTCCGACCTTCGTTGTGTCACGTACTTTATCTACCTTAGAGTGTCTAACAGAACACGAAGAAGAAAAAAATAAACACAAAGAATGAAGAAATGCAAATTCCCTCATTTAATATTCGCAAAAGTAGTCGTTACATAATGAGTACTTATTTGTGATGAAAAGAGCGAACAGAAAAGAGAATAATTAAAGATTCAAAATGCGCAATTTCTCTGAAATTTGCCGCTAAAATTTTGTATACTCTTTCTTCTTTGATAAATCCCTTTGAAAACCCCTTCATTAAATCAAATTAATTTCTTTTTATTTTATTTTTTACCAGAAATAAAATTAACGCTAGAAAAACAACGGAGAATCAGTTGTTGGATGTTTTAATAGTATGCGCAATACTTGCTATTAAACAAATGAAATTTGAGTTTCTGAGCTTCATAATGAAACATAAGAAGTTGAATAAATCATTGAATGTTTTACCATAATTTCGTTATTAAATTGGATAATAAATTTATTAATAATGCTTAATGAATTTATCAATAACACAAAATGAATTTAGCAATAACACAAAATGAAATTATCAATAATACTTAATTTGCAAATTACTAGCTAAATAACAGTTTTGCATTCAGAATAAAAAGAAAAATAAATAATAAACAACGGTAGATATTATAATAAGTAGATATTGGTATGTTTCATAAAAGGTTAGAATGAGCAAAGCACGGTTTTGAAATCTCAATTAATCAAAATAAAAAAAAACATATCTATACCCAGAAGCATTCACGAATGAACATGTTATTTATGGCAGACAATTAATGATAGTCAAAATTTACCACAATTAAGCTATTTTCCCGAAACATATTTCGTACATTCTTAAAAATTTCATATTCATTGAAACTAGTTTTTACACAATTATTAAGTGAAACTATTTTTCACACTATTATGTGTTTAAGCTTAAATTTTTAAGTTAATTGTGGAGCTTGGTGTAAGGAACAGGTAATACTAAATTTTCCAAAAAAATAATTCACCACATTCCTCATCGCAGACTATAAAATTATTTCAATTCCTGGCCACAATTACACGAGTTTTCTTATGTGATAAATAGCGCAAAAAAACTACATAAACTTTTAGTCTGATCATTAACCTCCCACCAACAATCAACTCTTCTATTGCTAAATTCTAAGGCTTAAACTGTTCTTACTCCTATATGAATCTAGGCTTAAATTATTATTGCTCCTTCAATCTAGGCTTAAATTATTCTTGCTCCTCTATGAATTTAGATTTAAACTGTTTTTGCTACGCCATGAATCCAGTCGTAAATTATTCCTGCTTATGTAGAATCAAGGCTTGATTTTTTAATTCATATTACTCTGTGAATCTCGGCTTGCCTCTCTACTAATCTAGCCTTAAATTGCTCCTATTTTTTCATAAATCTATGCTTGTTTTTGTGAATTAAGACTTAAGTTGCTCTTATTATTCTATTTAGCTCTTATTCCTCTTATTCCTCTATTTTGTATTTTATGTTCTTTAATGTTTTTTTACTTGGTTTTTAATAAACATTTACCCGTATGCCCTCAATTGGGGTAGGTCGGGGTAAATATTTTCAATATTCCTCTATTTATCTGGACTCGATTCTGTGAATCTAGGCTTAAATTGCTCTTATTCCTCTATTTATATGGGCTTGCTTCTGTGAATCTAGGCTTAATTTTCTCTTGCTTTTTATTTTAACTGGACTTTCTTCCGTAAATATAGAATTGAATTACATTTTAAATAAACTGTTTTCTTTTCATTGATTTTGAGTAAATTCAGAGACTTTTTTTACATTGCAGGGTGTCTCACCATCCTCTTAAAATTATAGTTTTATTTCACTGTTGGAAATTTCGAAGCATGTTTAAACTTATTGTCTTTATAATCAGTTGCAAATTTTATAAAGATCTACGTTTTACTATATAATCATACGTGGGGAAAAATAGCTCCACTTGAAAATAATTATGGTTTAACATCTTGTAAAAATACCTGATTAAGGCTGTCGCGAATATGCACCATATTATAGTTCAATGAATAGATTTCAAAGTTAATAAGAGTGACCAGTTTTTTCTTTTTTGAGACTCTTTATTAGACCTCTACGTCTAAGCCAGTGAAATTGAATAACTAGGTCAGGGTCCTTCGAATTGATATTCAAAGGGCCACAGGACGTTAAAAACAAAAAAAGTGCAATTTTCATTCGACCATTTTTAAATTTAAATAGAATGTTAGTAGCATTAGTAAAAGTCTTTTTACAATGTTTTGGGAAAAAAATTAGTTTTGAAGTTGTAGCTAAAAGAATGGTTTTAATCGTTGGCAATTAAAAAGTTCCTTGCGAGCGAATTTAAATTTTTTTTAAATAAATTTTTACCCTAATGCTTTGTTTATAGGCATTTAAATAAATTTAAGTGGTTATGGCAACTGTATAAAAATTAAATTTAACCAGACATTGCATTTTCATTTCGTCGCCAAATATTTCTTCAAAAAACAATTTTAAGAAAGGAAATTAAGATATTGCATCAAGTGCATGTTAATCAAATGCAGTTAGAATTAAACAAGACACATCGAAAAGTATTAAAAAAAAACTTAGTAACGATAAAACGAAACCTGGTGGGAAAGGTTCTTTTTAAAATTGTGCGTACATTGAAAAATTCCATTACGAGAAAAGCAATTTTGTACTACAAATTGAAACTGCATATTGATGTATGGACCTTTACAAATTCATAATCTTATAAATCGGTAAGGAAAACTCTGATTTAAACACGGTTTGCTGCCTATTACTAGATAATATAATTGAGAAAAAAACAAGTTATATTTCAAACGGATTTTTAAAATATAGAGTTTTTTTCAAAAAGAAGAAATGAAAACATACGTAGAGAGTATTTTAAATTACTTTTCTATTCAAGTTGGTCAGAGTTTTTAATTGCGTCAACTTATTACTTGAAATTTATAAATTATTTAAAAGCCATTTAAACTAATATAACATCGACCCTTTATAAATTCCACGTATATTTTATGAAACAAACATCATCAAGTAAATTTAAATTTTATTCAGTTGCATTTTAAACTTTACACTGTTGATAAACACAAACTAAATCAACAACTAAACCGCTGTATCTTTCTTTTAACTCGATTAATGCAATCAATCGCCTATGTAATTAAAATCAAAACTTATCCGACGTAATTGAAAGTTTCCGTATCAAAACTTTGCATTCCAGTCGGCTAGCATCGATCGTAAATGATTAATATTAGCCAAAACAGACGAACTGATTACATTAAGATTAATGGCAAAGACTGCAACCCAATGACTCTTTGATTATTTTATTCGAAGTAAACAAGCTCCAAATAGAATTTGATTTGAAATAATGAATATCTAGAAATAGTTAATGAATGGGCATTAATTTTAAGTGGTGTATGCAGTCAAATAAAGTCATTTTTTTTCTTCTTTTTATTAAATAAACTTCGTTGGCAAGAATTTGACTATAATTTATTAACGACTTTTTATTTTATTTTTTAATATAATTGATTTTTCATGTTCGAAAAGTAAATATAAAATAGCGTCCTTCAACACTAAGACTTGAAGAATTTGACTGTAAGGGGCTGCTCATAAATGATGTCATACATTTTTCAACATGGCCCCTTTGACACAATGTGCCACACTACATTATCTTTTTAAAGCAATAAGGTGTTTTTGAGATTGTTTTAGAAAAACAGGAGCAAAAATTACACTTTAAGTAGGAAAGAAGGTCATGTTTTTCACCAAAAATAACCTCAGTTTCAACCTTAATCGACCTAAAAAATCCTCGGAAATACTTTTAGCCATATCTTGTGAGTTTTGTCGCACATCGAATTTGTTTATTAGCTTAAAGTGTAGATACATGTACACCGCAAAAACACCGTCTCTAACCTGGTTGCTTTAAGGTAGATTTCTATTAATCTCAAAACAACCTCAAGTGTTCTTAAAACTTCATACATCATGATTATAAAAATCGGGAGAATAACTCTTTTAAGTTTTTTTTTCAACTTCAAATAAACATCAAATAAATCTCAATTAAACCTCAAAAACACTTGAAAATTTTTAAGGGTTAATTTGCATATATGCTACTGTACTTCAGACACAAAACTCTTCTTATTGATCATACAAACCTTATGGTTAAAGCTACCAGAATATGGTGAAATTTACAATGGCTCTGGTTTGATAGAAACACCAAAAAGCTCGATAATCTATATCGAAGTGATTTTGTAATGATTTTGTTAAAATTAACTATATACTTTGGTTTTTTAATGCATGGTAAAATTTAGTAATTTTATCACGATACCCTAGCGCATGGCATAAAAACCTTTTTTTCCGTTACTCTTTTCGATTTTGTATTTTTTTTCTAAATGTATGGTAGTAAGAACTATTATAATTTTGAAAATTGGAAAATGGAAAAATTACCAAATAAATGGTTTAAATACCGTATATTTCTGTTTTTATTACAAGAATTATGTTTATTTTATCATAGATGTCACAACCATACAGTACTGTAATTTTACGATAATTTTTTTTTCTCCGTGTAAAATTAAGTAAATTTTCCTTTGTGCATTTTTACTGTATCTTTTAAAACTGCATACTCTGACCAAAATAAATAAATTTATAGAGCAGCTTTACTTGCAGATGATTTCTTCCAAAAAAATGACTTCAAAATTAAAATTTATTATTTTTTAATACAATCTGAAAAGAAAAATCGGAAACCTTTTTTTTAAGTGTAAAAGCGTAAGTTAATTTATAATAAAAAAGTACGAACTAGAAAATAAGAAAAAAAATTCTTTATTATTCGATACAAACTTATAAAACACTAGTTAAATATTTAAAAAGCAAGAGGAGAAAGGAGGCAAAATTTCAGTAAGGAGATCTTACTGTTATCTATTTAATATAAATTTTATAATAAAGAACATAGTGTACAACACAGGTAATTTTTCTAAATTCGTGTCTTTTTTTTTTTCGTATGACTTGCGTTCGTGTGAAAGAATAATCTATAACACAATATCACACTACATATTCTTAGATTGTCATTAAGTTAATTAAAATATAAAATAAAATATTTTAATATTTAAAAAACCTTATCTATTGTATTTGTAACAATATCAATCAAATAAAAAATCATTTACTTTAGAATGAAGCCAATTTCCGATTAGGGATGAATTATTCCCAAATTTAGGAAAGTCCAAATTCCGACTGCTCTAGCATCAATAATAATTTTTAATGGCTAATATTGAAATGTTTTGTGCAGTTACTTATATAGATTTCTCCCTTCTCTGATAGCTACGCAATTGTTAATAAAGGTAACCATTATCTCCGTAATTGTTAATAATGGCAATGGTTAAAATCTGACAAAAATGTTCATGAAATGGCAATTTTTGATGGTTGTAAAATAAAAAAAAAATGGATTGAAGCAATGAAACTTATACGGTAATAACAAACTCATGTTTATAAAAAAAATTATCTCTTACCTCTTCGAATTTCACTCCTTTTATTACCTCTTTTATTATAACAACAATTATATATCTAATATATCTTAATATATCAAAGTGAAGCCACTAAATTTAACTAGTTATTTTTATCTAATTTCCGATTATATTACCCATTTAACTTTCTCATAAACATAATAAAAATTAAATAACCCGAAATACCTCACGCATTATTATTTATAATGTAAGCAAACATTACATCAAAAACACTCGAAAGAAAAATAAATTACAAAACCCATTTTATATTAACGCATAAATATGGTAAAAAGTGCAAGTGTGAAAAAATATAAACTTTAAAATAACTTCAAAGTAAATTAGATACCGAAAATCTAATCCACAAACTGTAATTTAAATCCCAGTATGAAACTAAATAACCAAAAATGAAGACTTTTTCCTCGAGTGTTTGCATTAGAAATTTATATTAAACAAATTCAACAAATTCAAGAAAGTAGGATTGAGAATTAATAAGATCTGGAATGGGAAAATGTTTGTTGTGTATGCAACTACTTAAGTGGAAGAAAGTTTACGAAAATTTCTCGATAATAAAGTTTTATTCCTGAGTTTCGCGTCCCCGTGTTCGAAGCTGGTAATCCGGCGGTGGAAAATGTTTCGGTGTTTACGCCCGAAGGCGTAAAGGCATCATTTATTGAGATTAAACTTTAATTGCAACAAATTTTATCCGGACTTAATGCATTCTAGCTGTTAACAACTATCGCATTTTCGTCTTCGCTGGTTTACGTGGAAGGAGATAGGAAACGTGAAAATAGTTCATCGCCTTTCTGAAGAAAATTGCTTTTTTGGATCGAATCTTTGGTCAGTGTGAAATGGATTTTCTTTTCCCGTTCTTTCTTGAAATGTGCTTACAAAACTACTCTAAGGGACAATTTTATTTCATATAGATCGTAAATTTTATTTCTTGTTCAAAATGATGAAACTAGGAGTCGATGAAATGCCAGTGTTTTGTTGGGTGCGAATATTTTTATTGTTGTCGAAGAAGTATCGAATTGAAAGGGTGATCCATAAATCTATCTCTGTTGAAAGAGATCCTAACCAGATCTTTTTTCTTACTTGAATCGAATAGGAAGTATAAATCAACTGGAAAAGAGTACAAATGTAAAATAAAAAATAAAAAAGAAAAAAAAAAAAAAAAAAAAAAAAAAAAAAAAGAACCGTCTCTTAAAGTGCATGTTTCTCAAAAAGCATGTCCCTTTAAAAGATAATGTCTTGAAAATGCTTCTGCCTGGTATGCGGTTCAGGAAAAAAGACAGGGTATATTTAAGATACAAAATTCTGACTCATACAGAAATGAAAATTTTTCCTCTCGCTCTACTTATCACCAAATATGTAACTAATGTGACCAATATTTTTTACTACTTATCACTAAATATGTCACTAATGTAACCAATCTTTTTTACTACTTATCACCAAATATGTAACTAATGTAACCAATATTTTTACTACTTATCACCCAAATATATAACTAATGCAACCAATCTTTTTTACTACTTATCACCAAATATGTAACTAATGTAACCAATCTTTTTTTTTTTTTACTTTTATTCACAATTACAAAGGAGTAATTCAAGAAACTCATATATTCAAATGAATTAGCACATGTTTTCTTACTCAAACTTTAAATTTATTTAATATTAGTATTATTTTATTTATTTTATAAATGTAGTTGAGCAACGAACCCAATTTTGATTTTACGGCAGCTAATGCTCAACTCAGTTGCCTTGTAATTTTGAACGCAATCCAGAAGACAAGGGAACTCCTGGATCACGCATTAGGAAGAATTTGCCTTCGTGGAGGACTTTTTAATTGAACTAACCCGTAGTATTTGCGTTACATGGAAAGGAAGACCACGAGAACCTCCCACGGTTAGCTTGAAAACAAGGGGATTCTAACCCATGATCTGTCAACGACAATTTACAGCACTGAGGATATTTCACGTCAGCACTGTGGTCAGTGCAAGCCGAATGCGGAATTCGCATCGATTGGGATTCGAACCCGGTTCACCTCATTGGAAGACGAATGCTCTATCATCTGAGCCATAGCGGCTCCCTATTATCATTATAGGAAAAATTACAGTCTTGATTTTTATACTTATCCGCTGATAAAAGCGAGCGAGTATAGAAATGAGTCTGCGCCGGCCATATGGCCGAGTTGTCAAGATGCCTGACTGCAAAGCCAATGGTTGCAGGTTTTACGAAGTATGAATTATATTTAAGCGAAACAAATCCGAAAATTATTTGTATCAAAAACTGTTTCTTATTTCAGTGTTATTTAAGCATATGTCAAAAGTCTCCTTTTCTTAAAATTTCTTAAATTATAGATTACTATAAATAAATTAAATTTTTTTTAATCCTCCTCCCCTAAAACAAAAAAAAAAAGTTTTAAGAGAGGAACAATATTATTAGCTCGACCTGAACCATAATTCTGATGGCTAATAAATAAATAAAAAATTTTAGCATGACATAATATTTGGCAAATTCGATAATTTACAACAATGATCGTAAAAATTTAAACTGCACTCTAAAAATTACCTTTAAACACTATAAATACAAGACACATTGTTTCATGCTAGTTAATATCATATGTTCCTAAAGAAAAATAACTATAAATATTCATTTCTTTACTTCATGCTAGACTGAATTTCTGAATGAAATTAGCAAAATTGCAGTTTAATTAATTATAATTACCATAACAAATGAATTACCATAACAAATGAAGAATAGTAGAATTTAAATATTAAGCAAAATGTATTATTTCTTGTTGCCTAAATTAATTTAAGAAATATTTTTAATGTCTTTGAAAACAATTACTTTAAATAATGAAAAATTTTAATAGGCGGCGTAAAATAATATAAATGTAGACAAATAAGATTCCGTATATAATTTAGTATTTATAAAATCAGTTTGTGATATTTTAATTCATTTAAAATACTCATTAATTCAACGTACAAGCAAATTTAAAGTGTGTTCGTAATTTTAATTAAATAAACATTTATTCGGGTATTTAACAAGTAATATCAAACCTTAAGCAGAAAATTTTTATCTATAAACATGGCATTTTCAAAAATATTTATAAAATAAAAATTAACATATTTTGCAAAAACTTATGTTATTTGGGAAAATTAGAGGTTCTAATTAGTTAATTAAATTTCTTAAAACGAAGAAGAAAATTCTTAATAAAACTGACAGGCTCTCGTGTAAGCGATCAATTATTTCAGAATTCATTCGAAAAATCCAACAATTCTCTTGGGCTTGTCACTGAACTTGAAGAGTTACACGGCTATTTACCATAATTTAGTTTTTATTTTCGTTTATCTAGCATAACATTTGTTTTTAACGAAATTTACGGCAATTCTCATTTCATAGGTCTTAAGTTTATTTATTTATTTAACATTTATTAATTATTTAAGTCACGCTTAGCAAAAATGCTTAAAAATTAAAATGCTGATAAGTTTATATCGTACTGACATTTAAGCTGAAAACTTTCGTATTAATAGCTTCGATTAATATTAATTGATTAGTAAAAAGACGCATTATTACTACAGCAAAATATTAAAAACGAATTTTAATTTTTTTTTCTTACCTGAGCAATTCTTCTACAAAATTGCTATGTAAACAAAGCATCTAGAGTTAAAAATATGCATACTTTGTGAGTTTTTGACTAAAACAAAATAAAATATGATAGGAAAATTCAAAATTGTAAAGAAATTTGTCGGCAAAAATGAAATGTTTTTATAAGAATATTTATTTCATGTTACTACGCTGAATTGATGCTATTATTTTAAATTGCATAAATGATTAATAAACGTTAATAATAATTAAAATAATTACTACGCTTTAATGATAACAAAACATATTAATTAACTAAACTGAATCTTATTAATTAGCCTTAATATACAAAATGTATTTTATATACGTTCTGGCAAACTCTTCAAATAAATTATCTTCAGATTTGAAAAAAAGAATCATAAATCTTTTCACATTTAAGAAGAAAAAAAAATTTCATTATTATTTTTTAAATGCTAAATTAAACTATCTATACACACATAAAAAAAAATTTCATAAAATTACCATAATTTTATGATAGTAAACTATTATGGCAAATGCATAATTATGCTAACTATGGTAAAAACATAATTCTGGTTTATAAAACCAAAACATACAGTGTTTAAACTATCCGTTCGTTAATTTTTATGTTCATACTATAACGGTCAACCGGAAGCACTGGTTTTTAAAATTTTAGTTCTCATTACCACACATTTAGTAAAAAATACAAAACTGAAAAATAAATTCAACCGAATAAATGATTTTTATTACGTACTCTATGTAAGGTATTATGATAAAGTTACTGAATTTTACCTAATTTGCCAGAATCATTTCCGAAGCACCTCAGGAAAAATTACAGAGCTTTTAAGTGTTCCCGAAAAGCCAGAAACACGGCATGATTTTAACCATAATTTTTTTTCAGTATACAAATTTTAAAAAATATGCTTTTTTTTACTTTGAAATTTATGGACTCAAGACACTGAATTAAATCAAACAGGAGAAAATAATATTGTAATCACTTGGGGAAATTATCACAAAGATAAACTATTATTATAAATGAAAGAACTGATGTTTTTCACATAATTTTACTTAAAAGTTTTTTCTAAAAACATTATTTTGAAGACAGTTTCATTAAAATAAAGTCAGTTTCCAAATCTTTTGTGTGCATGCGGGGTGGAAATAAAAAGAAAGACAGTTTCTTAGAAAAGCTAAAAATAAATCACAAAATTTGAAGTTTTTTCTTCTCACTTCAGCGTTTTGCATAACAAAGCTAGAGATTGTTTTATTTTTCCTCATAAAAAAAAAGTTGTTGGAACAGTTTACAAATAGAATATAATATTGTAGTAGTTTGTGAAAAAAAAGAATTCTTTTTATTTACTTTTAAGTTCCTCAGTTTTCTCCGTAACTCTTCATAAATTAGAATTTGAATTTGAAGGTACTTTCACTAATTGTGAAAAAATATTTGTATTAATTTTGAAAAAATTTACACACTCACACACAAACACACACACACACACACACACACACACACACATATACACACACACACACACACACACACACACACACACACACACACACACACACACACACACACACACACACACACACACACACACACACACACACACACACACACACACACACACACACACACACACACACACACACACACACACACACACACACACACACACACACACACACACACACACACACACACACACACACACACACACACACACACACACACACACACACACACACACACACACACACACACACACACACACACACACACACACACACACACACACACACACACACACACACACACACACACACACACACNCTTGCCAAATGCAATGTCTTATATATATATATATATCGCTTAGAGCCTGTTTCTATTTCAATTATCATATTTGGATTAATAATTATCATGAAGGGTCATTCTTGAGATATCGAAAGATGGCCAGCCTATCTTCAATATAACTATATCCAGGTACTGCAATACCTGTTCTTGCTTACAACATGTTTCGGTCTTCATTATCATATTCGGCTCAATAATTATCATGAATCGCCATATTTGAGCGATTGAATTTAGTCATCCTATCTTTCATTTTAATTGTAAGCAAAAATCAAACTATATTTTTCGCTTTAGTTTCCATAAAATCATCTATCTTCTGATTTATAATTTTCACGAATACGTGTGCCTCCTTCAAAGATTAATTTCCTTGGAAAATAACTCCTTGTCTTATAGTAATAAATATCCCTTCTTAAATACTCTTTCTTATAGTGGCTCTTATTTTACCCCATTCCTTCCCTCTTTCATTTTGTCACTGGCCACAGTTCCTGTGTCTGTTTTAATTATCATATTTGGATCAATAATTATCATAAATGGTCATGTTTGAGCAATCAAAATGAGTCAGTTTATCTTTAATTTTAACCATGAAGCAAAAATCAAACTATATTTTTCGTTTAAGCTTTCCTGGTATTATCTTTCTCTGATTTATTTTTTCGAGTATTTGTACCACCTTCAAAGATAAGTAATTCCGTTGGAAAAGAATTCCTAATAAGAATAATCTAATATAAAAAAAATGATAAATAACTAAAAATGTTATTTCCTCCTGAAGTATATTTTACAATCATTATTTAATGCCAAGAGGCTACAGATAAGCAAGCAGTTCATCTTAAATAAGGAAATAACGCAATCTCGTAACAAGTCCTAATCTTGTTAGTTGGACTATCTCATCAGCGGCGGAATTAGTCCAGATCTTACTCACTTCTTACTCTTTCACATTTCTTACATTTTAGTCCATCTCCAGAAGCAGAGGACACAAATCCTTATCTCCGAATGGAGTGGCCTTGCAGGCGTACTTTTGTCCAGGACTTGCCCATTCTTATTCTTATTTAGATTCTTATTTCTGATTCCATTTCGAATGAATCTACTCCAGTGGATGCATCGAGTCATGTTTATTCTTCTTCTTGCCCCAATTTGTTATTTTCATTTATTATTATTTGCTTTCGGGTAAGTAACCGCGCGGTTAACAGTGGAAGGAAATAGTTCTCGGGATTTCTCCCGGTGCATGGTTTAGAAGATATAATTCGTTTTGCTTCCTTGTGGCAGCAGATGCCTTCATGTACGAAAATAGAAGTAATTCTCAATAACATCATCATTCTCGTTTATTACGGTTCGCTTCATATCACTGGGAATTGTTTTCATTCGTGAATTGCCAAAATTATTTATCTTCCTAAATTAGACAGACAAGCGTCTTTTTTTTTGTTTCTGTGGAATAATGATATAAATATATCATCGAATAATTATGTATTTTTTATTTCAAATAATGAATACTTTTCTAACTATTGACAAAAACGTTTAGAAAAATCTTTATTATCCATTTAAGAAGACTTTAATAGTTTATAAATAGATTTTCGTTCATAATTAACACAAATATTTCGAATTTTAAAATGATTATTTTAGAAATAAAATGAAGAGTTTTAATTATGCGTTTTAAAAAGCATACGTGTAAATATCTTTAAAACAAATATATAAAAAAGCATTAGAAAGAAATGTTAAAATTGTTTAGGTTGAAGATTTAAATACCATGGTGTAACAATTTATAAATCATGAAATGATAGAGGGTATAAAAATAAGTTAACAATTTACAGTGACAGTTAACAATTTGTAAATATTAGCTCACAATTTGCAAATCTGAGTCACTAATTTGCAATCATTAATAAATATGTCTGTTATTGTAACTCTAACAAACGCCAATTAACAGTTTGTAAAGGATAGTTAATTGTCTACAAATATGAGTTAACACTTTACAAACCATAGTTAATATTTTACAAGAGTAAGTTCAAAATTTACCAAAGCGAATTATCAATTTACAGACGTAGGTTAACAAATTAGAATGAGAGTTACAATTAAAACTTTGTATAAGCATCAGAGTTGATATCCTATAAGAGACTTTAATTTTATAGGATAAGTTTACTAGGAACAAAAAACTACAAAAGTCTCATTTATTGATCAGATACAATTTTTAAAAAAAACATAACGAAAAAAAATCCTGACAATTCTTTGCTTCGAAATAATCTTATTGATTGCATAGATAAAATTGCAAAACTCAATTTGAAGTATTAAAAATTTCAAAATTATTGGAATTATTTAAAAAAGATGTTATTATAATAGGCAAAAAATAACAAAGCTTCAATAAGTTCTCAAAATAAATTGGAATTAAATAATTTGTAAAATACTCACGAAAACAAAATGCATTCTGCACGAAGTCATGATTCAATAGAAATCTCCAAAAATACTTGCCAAATGCAATGTCTTCGATGTCATGAGCTCATAAAAATGTTAGTGTCGCTAATCTATCATTGGGGGACAGATATTCATTCTTTGGTGGGCGAAATCAATGGTCACAAACTAAAAGATAGATGTCCTAATTATGCGAGTTAGCCAATTATTGACGGTCGCGAAAACTATCTAACTTACAACAAAAAAAAAATCAGAAATCTTTAGAGATAGTTCATACTATTGAAGTCTGCAAAGAAGGCCTGTTACACTTCATATATGAAAATTTGTGTATTATATTTATTAAAAATATGGATGTCTAATACATTTGTGGACATGGCTTTCAATTTCTTTAGATTGAGATATATATCATACTGAAAGGTATATGTGAATGCCTATCATGCCAAATAGGTTAGATCTATTAATTAAAAATAGTAATCTAAATACATAAGCTAAAATATTTTGCCATCTAGTAATGTTAGTAATTATTATTGTAAAGATTGGCTTTTTTTACTGTATGCAAGTAGTGGGTCAATAAAATAATGAAATTAAAATTGATTGATTCAGTAAGTTGAATTAATTGATTAGGTATGGGAGACTTTAATATGACGGACATTCGTTTAATATTTACACCCAGATAGTACATTCCCTTAATCAGATTCTCTTAACCAATATTGTACATTATCTTACTTTCTAAAATAAAATATTTAATGCCAACATATTTACTTTGAGAATGACAGTGACAAATTTCCTCGTAATTAATTAGGTGTTAAATATTTTGTAAATTAGGATGGAAAACATAAAATGACATTTAAACTTTTCCACTAAAATATTCAAAGCAGTGATTTTTTTTAAACTTACAAAAACGATTTTTTTTAAAGAAATTTAAATGGTGATGTTCTTAAAAACACATTTAATCTAAAGGTATTTATCTCAATGCAAAATGTTTATTCAAAAGAGACCATTTAAGTTAAACCCGAGGTACATATTCAATGATCTATTTTATGATTCATATATTTCAGTTAAGTGCATTGTCATGTTAACATAATTCAAAACAAAATTAAACTTTTTTATATACGCTTCTTTATTTTTTTATTTTTCGAAAGAAAAATATTTTCGATATGAAATTTCAAAATATAGTAGTAAATTTTAAAACTAAAAAGTTTTCATTTAAAAAGAAAATCAGTTTTTTTGACAGAGAATAAAATCTAAACTCAATAAGTTTAATTCAAAATAGTAAACTGTAAAAACTGTAAAAATAGTATAGTAAACCAGATGTAAACTTTATGATCACCCTTTAATAAGACTCATACATGGGTTTTAAGTATCTTACAAACATATACTCTAGTTAATCGCATTGTGTCAGAATTTATGTCAAAATTTATGCCAGAATTTATGCCAAAATTAAAACTCATTTAGATGATGTTTTAACCTGTGAATTCGAAGGAGAAAAAGGTATTTCGGATGCACATTTTCAGAATAAGGAAATAATAAATTTTGAAACAAGAGTGTTTTTATTTTAAAACAATTCATAGTTTCGTAATATGAGAATAGGTCATTTAAGCTTAATTCAAAACAAGAGTCCATTCCCAAATGCATACTTTATGATCACTCTTTTATATTTAGGCTTTAAATATCTTGCATATACTCTGGTTAAGCGCATTGTGACATAAGCATAATTCATGTCAAAATTAAACCTCTCAACTCAAAAATTAAACTGAAATTTGTCTGTTAATTTTCCCCATACTAAAGCGGGGTATTTGCGTGACGTAAGCACTATTCTCGAGAATCGAATCCCACTACGACTCCACTAATCTCTAGAGATAGAGAAAGAGAACTAGAGAAAGAGTTATTCATATTTTGAGATGAAATGCTTGAGAATGAAGCGATCGTTCATGTGAGTTTTAATAGGGTAGGCACTGTGGGTTTAGATTGGAAAGGGAAATAGAAATGTACACTTGAAATTAGAGCAACTTTTCAATTTATCTTCGGGGCCCCACCAATGAATTGAAACCCCCCCCCAAATGTTGACTAAAGTTATGCATCTCTGAGGGTTATGTTTGGACTCAAGATTAAAAGGTTAAAGGGGATTGCGTACAAAGTGCGATTATTAATTGTTACGCTCTCGGGCTAATGCATACTGATCTAGAAGTTCTGTTGGTGATTATACAGTTTTGAAAGAATTCAAGAATTTCCACATCATTCGGATTGCTTTGTTTGAATAAGAATGTGTTTTAAAATCTGCAACGAAAAACTGAAATTTAAATATTTATATGTTAACTCCAACAGTTTAAAAATTATGAATCAACGAATTCAAAAAGAGTTGATCCAGATATCGAAAACTAATGGAATCCAAAATGTGGTAAAAATTTAGAAATTATGATTTAACAATGTACATTAATTAAAATCTACTAATTTGGATCAATAATTTACAAACATATCTCTAAAAAAATTTAAAATATGTAAAATTCCTTCTCAAAAGAATTTAAAAAGTTCACTGATTTTTCGTTTTTAAAAGCATGTTTTTAAAATTTAAAGGAAAATATTCCACTAGAGAAATTGTAAGTAAGGTACATATAAGTTCAACATTGCAGCAATCTTAAATTAAAAATTTAAAAGTTTTGAGTCAACAAAATCTAGTGTGCGTTAACAATCAAGAAAACATAAATCAACAACTCTCTATCACTTAAAAATTAATTTGTGACCGCTAATCAGACACCTAAGTTTAACATTCATTTTTAAACATCAATTTTAGAAAAGGCAAATCAAAAGTATGAAATGTAATTTAAATTTATCTTAATAGAGTTCATTATTAATTTAAATATAAAATATTAGGTGTAATAATGTTTATGTGCGGTACAGAAATTTCTGCCTCGTACATAATTAAACTTTAAACTCTATTATTGTCTCATTTACAATGTTATTATGTTACTATTAATGCTTATTAAATTAAAAATATAATCGTGGAATCCTTTTAATTATCAATACATTTTTCTTAAATAAGAATTTTCGTTGCAATATATTACTAAAACAAAAATTGCATACTGTCAATTAAATTTATTAAAATTTTCCAGTTGTTTCATCAAACAAATAAAATAGCATCTCATAAATATTTCATGCACAAAGCTCTTTACTATAGTTTCTATTTATATTTATTAGTCTTCAAAAGACAAAAAGTATTCTTGATGTTTTTTGTATTAACATCTTTCGTTTTTGAAAGAAAAGAAAATTCTATGCAAATTTATAAGCAATGGTTTCGAAATAGTTCTTTTTCTCCTCTGTCTTTGACTATAACAAAACTCTTTCTTTGATGGGACGTGTTGCGTTTGCAGAAAAGACAAAGTATCTGTGTTTTCTATACACTGCCTTTTGGAAGCAAATTTCAAATGTCTTCTCGTGAATACGAAATCAGTGCATAATACTAGAGCTAACATAAGACTCGCGTATATGCACTTGGCTTCAGTTGGTAATCCACTTTAAGATAGAAAGCCACCTCTTTCTTTTATTTCTAGCCAACCTGTACCTACAACAAAAAGCTGTTGCCTATCGATTTTTAAAACTTCTATCTCCGTTTTCTTCACTTCATTTATTTCGGCCTCACAAATTTACCAGGGCAAACTGGAAGAAAAAAATAAATAAATCTTTGCTCTCAGCATGGCTCACTTCCTTCAAAGTTCCAAAAACCTAAGGAATCTTCACACCAGGAATCATAAAGAAAAGGAAAACGAATCGGGCGCTACTTTGGAAATGGCAGATTCACTTTTGTAACGAAGATCCAAAGTTTCCAATCACAAAATAGGCCTCAATTTTAAACTTCCAGATGTACTTTGGCGCCAATGATTGTGGCTTTTCAAGTATGCCTCATGGCATTTTCATCACAGAATGTATAAATAGGAATACAGAAAAGCAGCTATTTACTTTTTTCCATGGTGAAATAAAAAATGCATCCGTAATAGCAAAAAGGAGGCGAAAATTGAAACATCTCCATTTTCATTCTTTTCCACTCCTTAAGATGATTGCTTCCTGAAAATGATTTCAATATTCTCTTTTTAAAGGGGGAGGGAGATTAGGAATATTGCTTTTAACGTGTACTCTACGTTCGTTTTTTCTCCATCTTATAAAGCCTCGCGTATGGCTATTGAAGTTAATTTTTCATGCCAAGTACCATTCTTTCTATTTTAAATTCTACCACAAAATATTGCATTTCCTGAGGAGAAAATTGTTTTGAATTTGTGTAAGATTGATTGTTTATTTTTTTATTTTTATTTTATACAAGATTTCGTGAAATGATTTCAAAAATGTTTGCTTGTTAAGAGACATCTAATATATAAAAAAGAAGTGGAATTTTTAAAAACTTAAATTTTTATTTATATTTAAATAATTCCAAACAATTGATTCTGTTCCAAATTTCAATTTCGTTATTTTTTCTTCTATTTTTTGACGAAAAAAAACTTTCATTATAATTTTTTTCAACTAGCAACGCATGCATTACAATTTAACACGACAGTTCGGCTAAAAAAATGAAATTTTGAGAGCATTTTCATTTACTGTAAAAAAGCTTTCTAACGATTTTTTAATATTTATTTATTATCAACTTTCTAGTGTTCTTAATTTTTTCTCAAAATCTTCCAAACAAAAGTATTTGCAGAAGGAGTTCTTAAGCAAAATTTGTAGCTAAAATTGAAGAAAAAATATTTTTCTACAGAAAAAACTAAAATGTGTTTTTTTTTTAAAGCAAATAGTAAAAATACAACCACAAAATACTGTATTGTCAGACTGAAATATGTACATCAAAGATAAGGAGAATTTGGATATTCATTTTACAAACTAAAATTTATAAATTTGAATCTCTCTACGTATAAAATACAAAGCTGTAGAAATTTATTAAGAACTATGAACAGAATTCCAAAAATATATAATTTGAGGGAAAAAAAAGATAGATAAACAGTCATTTATATTTTACTACCATATCTAAATATCATAATTTAGTAAAATGTTCAAAGTTTAAGCAAATTTTAATCTTTACATCTAAATGGGAATGGTAAATTTTAACTCTCTATTTGCAAACTACATAAAGCAGTGTGGTAAAACAAACAGATAAAGCGATGAAACAATAAAGAAAAATATTAATGTCATATAAAGAATACATCAAAACTTTCTTAGTAGTAAAATTCTAGGTCGTAAGCCATTGAATGTTCATTTTTATTGTCTTTAGAAGGAATTTATGTCCATTTGAGATGGAGCTATCAATCAAAAGTAGTAACTTTAAAAATGAAGTTCAAGATTATGAATAACTGTTTTCTCAGCTTTATCATTTGAAGATTAATAATTTCGTGTAATTTTTGAAGTGTGTAATTTTTTTATTATGTTATGCTCGTAAATAGCAAAACATTTCTGAAAATAGTTGTAATAAATGCCTATAAGTTTAAATAGAGGATTGAAAAACGAATAATTAAAATTATAACCATGGAGTGTTTAATTAAAAATTATATAAACCAAAGCTTTTTCTGTACAAACGTATACATTATAATGAAGTATTAATAAAAGTTAAAGATGTATGGTGTTAAAATATAAACAAAACTAATGATTTAACGCAATGTATATTCATGAAACTCCCGATAAATCAAAATTATACATCAAGAAACTTCTAAAAAATCATAACACTGAATTGTAAAGATGCGACGTGTGCACAGATGTGAAAAAAGATGTAGGCAAAAATGATCAAAACTACCAGATTATGGTGAAAGGGTCGCCATAAAATGGTAAAAAAATGCTCGGCAATTTTTAGCGAAACACTTTGGTAACGATTTTAATAAAATATGTGTTTTTAATGCGGTATAAAAATTTTTAAGTGTGGTAAAAGTTGGCAATTTTTTTCATGGTACCTTGAAGAATGTCATAAAAACCATTTATTTTGTAAAATTTACTTTTAGATTTTGTATTTTTCTGATAATAAGAACTATAATGTTGAAATTAGACTTTCCGGTAAATCGTTAAACTATGACCAGAAAAATTGAGTAATGAATTGTTTAAATACCATATATTTTGGTATTATAATTAACCAGATTTCTGGGTTTAATTACACAGAGAAATACGATCTGGGATATAAGTGTAGATTATTTATAATTAAGAAAACTGGTAAATCTAAGCTATGTATGTGCGTAAGTAGTAGATAAAAACAAATCCAGAACAATAAAGATTATAGAGGACTAAGCAACAAAAACTATTTTTTTAAACAGTGTAGGTGTAGAGGACTAAAACAAAACTAATTAAAATAAAATTTCTAAGGTTTAAACATAAAAAAATATTAGCACCGTTTATGCTGGAAAACTTTGTTTAGGCTGGTTATCGAAAAGATGAAAGAGAAGGAATGGAAAAGGTGAAGATATGATTGATGAATTTTAGAACAGCTGGTACGAAGAGATGAAAAAATTTGCTTGTGAAATAGAGGACCGAGTGATAGTTGTTCCGAGAATCCGGACTTATTAATTGCGAAATTCTTAAATAAATTTTATTAATTGTAAATTAATATTTTATCATTAAATATAATTTATCTTTTGTGAATTTACTTACGTCAAAGTGAAGGTAAATAAAAGAGTCGCTCGACCTATAAGCTGTAAAAACTGTGGTGTAATACCTCTCCAGATTTTGTTTTGAAAAACTCAAAGATTGTAAATTAATACTTATTCAAATTAAGATCAAACCTATCATTCATATACAATTTAAGGGTAGTAATTAAATCTAATAATGAAGAATGATTTCGCCAAATTCACACGCAATCACACCATACATGAATTGTTTTGCCATCTTTGGCTACGTTTGGAAATTTTCAGAAGAAAATGATATATTTTCTAATATCGAGCGCAAGAGGGGAGGGGAGTAAGTTTGTTGTCGCCTTGCACGCTGCTATACATTCCACAGAATCAGAAGCTCATTGTTACAGAAGGCATGTAATTTTTCTTTATGTGTAATAAAGAGAGGTTTGTTATCATAATATAATTTACATTAATCTTTCAGTTATATTAAATAATTTTAATCTACTTCTGTTCTATAAAGCCTAATTCAAATTTAATTTTTTTAATGCTACCTCAGTAATCTGCGTAGGGTTATCAATCAAACAAATTTGATTTTTAAGAATCGCTTAGTATATGCATTCTAAATCAATAACTCTTGCCGTAAATTGTATCGTTAAAATAACTTTACTGAACCCACATGAGCTATACCTAAATTTCATGACTTTTGTCACAAAATTTGGTGTTAGTAAAAGCCAAATATTATGGTAATTACGCTACACCAAAAGAAGTATAATAGAACATTGTGGTCTATACTACACTAAGAACAATCCTTGATATTTCGTTACACATTTTACAAAACTGATTTTAGCAAAATATGATAAATCAAAAGTGTAGTTTTATATATAAGTCAAAATCGAAGCCAGTGTCGTCTTTACGTAGCATACATAAGATTTGGGTGTCTTTGCTCAAAAGCTCTACGCACAAAAATAAAACATAATTTTAGAAAATAGCAAAAACATGACATTTTTGATATCTCACTAACGAGCATGCGACAAAGCTAAATTTGATATATTTTCTCAAAAAGTAAAAATTTTCTTCAAATAAATATTTTTTATTTTCTCCTCTTACCGCAATTTTATTAAATCTCAAATTATAAAACTCTTATTAAAACCATACACAACCAATATGGAAATTTTGTTCAATTAAAAGGAAAATATATTTAGTCGAGAAATAATTCCCCTTTCAAATCTTATCCGCAATTAAATGTATTCCATCATTTGTCATTATCAAAATAAAATATAATTTATTCAAATATTTATAAGCATTTATTTTTAAGAAAATTTTCTTAAATATCCATAAAAATATTTATAGAAGTCTTTCAGTTAAAATTATAATTTCTGTAAAGCACCGTTGTGTCGAAAAGTTAGAAAAATGAATACTTTAGGAAACAATGAATGAGTAGTCAAAATGCTAAATATATATAATTGAGAAAAATTCTTAAAATCATGGATACAAATCTCTAAACTAAAACTGAGATAAATAAGATACAACAAATAAGACACAATTGAGATAAGCAAGATAGATATTGGTATAGAATTTTATACATTAAAGAGTAATTTTAAAGTTTTTAAAGTCTATTGAAATTGATAATTAAAGTAACTTACTCATAACTTTTATTTCCTCCAACTATATTTATTTTATTTTGTTTTTTGTTTAATTTTGTTTTGCCTTGTTTTCATTTTTATTTCATTTGATTTTATTTTTTATTTTCCGTACAATATATGTTATATTTTTTATTTTAATTTATGTCTAACTTAAACTGTTTTCTATGATTCCCTATTTATTTGTTAGGAGCGAGGTTCTGATGAGATAGTTTGGGTGCATACAATCGATCTAAGTCAATAAAAAAAACTGTATGATTTTTATTAAATATAATAATTTTTCATGAAAAAAAACTTTTATTTTTATGATTTGACTCGAAATTATAACTTTGATTATTTATTCATTATTATGATTGAGAGAGTTTTCGAGCCTAGTTTTTGAATAAATTAATTGATGATTATTAAGTTAAATAATAATAATTCCTAGAATTTATTTTTTAAAACCAAAAGTTTTGGTGTGGAACTTCATAATCATATGCAAATGAAATTGATCTTTCGCATTTCATTTTAAAGATATTAAACAAAAACACAAAACTCTTCTTTATAACATGGAATTTTATAATTGGAAAGGCTATTATAGTCAGCTTTAGTTATGAAAAATATCATAATTGCACCAAACATCGGATGTGTTTCTGCCTTAATGGTCGCTAATATTGTAGAATATTTCTTTTAAAGTTTTCATTGAATGTTAGCGAATTGAAATAATTTGATTTATTTTTTTCGCGTGGCACTTATATATATGCCACGTGCCACCTAGGGGCAAGCGAGTCATAGGTCATTTTTCTGAACACTCCATGATTTTGAAATTATAGAGTTACTTTTAGACATATTTGAGTAACTATTTGTTATTAACTAGGGAAAAAAATGGAAAACAAACAGTATTTAGAAAATAGTTCAGTTCAACAAGCAATATTTAGAAAATGGTTCAATTTAACAAACAATATTTAGAAAAAAGTTCAATTTCACAAACAATATTTAGAAAATAGTTCAATTTAACAAACAATATCTAGAAAACAGTTCAATTTGACAAACAATAATTAGAAAATAGTTCAATTTAACAAACAATATTTAGAAAATAGTTCAGTTTAACAAACAATATTTAGAAAATAGTTCCGTGTGTTGTAACAATGCAATGTACAAAATTTTTCTATTAAACATTGTAAAATTTTCAATTGACTGTTATACATATTCTAAATCTGTTTCCGATCCCTTAATACATACGGTTCAGTACGTTCTTAATGAAAATTATTAAAATACACATTAAATATATTACTTTATTTCGAAATTAAAATAAATATCAAAGCATTTTTTATACCACACACGGTGAAATTATAAAAATTTTAATTAAATTACTAAACTCTACGTGGAACTGCACATCTACAATTTCAGCTGAACCTTCAGCAAATATTGATTTTCAACTTCCTTAGCCAACAAAATTAAGCAAGTAATAGCACCTTCCAGCGGATATTAAGTGCTGGTTTCTGAAAGAAACTTCTAGAAGACAATTGCCTAAAAATCTATTAATAACACTTCAAGATATATCATGTCTTTGAGGAAGTACCTAAAACTTTTTTTAGGCAAAATCTCGGCCACGAATATGAGAAAATAGAAAAAAAGAAAAACACAGCGGATGAATTCTCTTTCTTAAATCACAGCCGTGTGTGATAAAGATGCAACCCAATCGATACCAAGAATTGATAGGTCATTTTACGAATGTTCCTTTTACGCTAGTCGAGAAGAAATAAAAAAGTACAACCGTTATTTTAACGACTGCATTACCGTTGGAGATCTTTCCTGTCTTTTGTGGCTAAGTCTGGCTCTTGAAAATGGAGACGAGGAAAAATGCTGATGTAAACGAAAAATGAGAACATATTTAGTTACACCGTTGGGCTTTCGAATTTTTTCTTAGTCTTAATGATTATTTGTTTGGAACAATGTTGTATTTTTACATACTACAGAATGAATAATAAAAGTGTTGACAACTGCAAAGATATTCGTTAAAAAAAGAAATACTCTGAGAAAAAAAAAGTATACTAAAAAATACCAGAATACGGTAAAATTGACTGTGTTTTTGGCACTATAGAAACACCAAAAAACTCGGTGGTCAAAAAGTTTTTATCACGGTGCTTTGTAATGATTATAATTATATTTATATTTATGATTATATTTATATATTATAAAATTTGATGAATGTAGTGATGATAAACTGATAAAAAAACGAAAAAAATTGTAATTTTATCATCACATATAAAAAACCATTTCGGTTAAAATTACATTTCAGCTTCGTATCTTTTATTAAATGTGTGGTAACAAGAACTATAATTTTGAAAAGCAGAATTTCCGGTAAACCGTTACTATATGAATGGAAGAATTACCGAAAGTTTAAATACTATATATTTGAGTTTTATTAATCAGAATAATTTTTTTTATAAGAAATGTCATTACAATACATAATTGTAATTTTACCAGAATTTGTTTCTCCATGCACGTAAACTGAATTTTCAATTAAAGTAACACAAATATTTTAAAGTAAAATTTTTACTTTCACCTGATCATTGCTTAAATTATATATTCTATTCTTTGTATAGTTTTTAGCCGATGCTTTCACTTTTTCATTTCTTGAGTACCTTATTTTGAGCAAATAATTCCGACTATACATTCGCTTCCTTTGTCGTGTTCGTGATGACGTGGGTTCGAATCCCACCGGCCGAAGAATCCTCGTGTAATTAATGGTGGCTGGTGTATGTTAAATCTCACAAGTCCTCCATGGTCACAAAGTCCTCCATGTTCTCGAAATAAATCAATACCTTGGAAGCCGTGGTGGTCAAGGGGATGGATTGGCATAACTTCAAATGAAAGCAAATTTTAAGAATTATTATTTTGAAGTTAGTCGTGTTTAAAAGATTTTACCTTAAACGCAGGAAAGGACCCCGCTGTTTCATGCTATATTTTGAAACCATAAATCATTAAATTGCTAAATAAAATATTCTTTACTTATTTTGAAAAAAATTAACTCAAAATAATAAAACGAAAAATTTGTTTAATGAAAATTCTGTGTCAAAGGAATTTTTTTTTGCCCTATTTAACTTTTCTTTAAATTATACCGTTTCAAATTCCACTTAAACAGAAAGTCTTTCAATAAGTAATCAATATATCTTTTAGAGAATAAAATTTAGTTTAAATATTTTAAACAACATATCAATACACTATTCTTCAAAACAAAAACGCTATTTAAACAATCTATTTCACGAGATATCATAAATTGCCCTTACCGGCTTTCCAAGCAACTATTCAAATGATAATTTTTTACAATAACAAAATTCAACTAAAGAACAATTTATAAAATTTGGTGATATGAATTCGGAAGCTTGACTTAATCAAAATATATGGTTAAAGAATCTTCGAAAAGAAGCTTTTTTACTTCCTATTCACAATANATAAAATTTGATAAATGTGGTGATGATGATTATCATCATAGTTGGCCAGACAGCCCAATGTGAGCCAATGCCTTCCTCTGAAGATTTTTCCATGACGACTTCTGATTCACCTTTGATCTCTAATTCTTTTCATTAACTGCGGAAAAATCAGACCACTGAGTTATGATGTCTGAGTGTGACGATAAAGTTATGAAAAAGCGAAAAAAAATACAATTTTATCATCACACATAAAAAACCATTTCGGTTAAAATTATATTTCAGTTTCATATCTTTTACTAAATGTGTGGTAACAAGAATTATAATTCTGAAAAGCAGAATTTCCGGTAAACCGTTACTATATGAATGGAAAAATTACCGAAAGACTGTACATTTAAGTTTTATCAATCAGAATAATATTTTCTGTAAGAAATGTCATTACCATACATTATTGTAATTTTACCAGAATTTGATTCTCCGTGTACGCAAACTAAATTTTCAATTAAAGTAACATTAAGAAATATTTTAAAGTAAAACTTTTGCTTTCTGCTGATCATTGCTTAAATTATATATTCTATTCTTTGTATAGTTTTTAACCGATACTTATACTTTTTCATTTCTTGAGTACCTTATTTTGAGCAAATAATTCCAACTATACATTAACTTCCTTTGTCGTGTTCGTGATGACGTGGGTTCGAATCCCACCGGCTGAGGAATCCTCGTGTATTAAATAGTGGCTGGTGCATGTTAAATCTGCCGAGGTCACAAAGTCCTCCATGTTCCCAAAACAAAGCAATACGTCTGAAGCTGTGGTGGTTAAAGAGATGAATCGGCATAACTTCAAATAAGAGCAAATTTTAAGAATTATTATTTGGAAGTAAGTCGTGTTTAAGAGATTTTACCTTCAACGCAGGAAAAGACCCCTTTGTTTCATACTATATTTTGCAACCATAAATCATTAAATTGCTAAATAAAATATTTTTTATTTATTTTGAATTAAATCAACGCAAAAAAATAAAACGAAAAATACGTTTAATGAAAATTCTGTGTCAAAAGGTCAAAGGAAAATGTTTTGCTATATTTAACTTTTCTTTAAATTATACCGTTTCAAATTCCACTTAAACAGAAAGTCTTTCAATAAGTAATCAATATATCTTTTAGAGAATAAAATTTAGTTTAAATATTTTAAACAACATATCAATACACTATTCTTCAAAACAAAAACGCTATTTAAACAATCTATTTCACGAGATATCATAAATTGCCCTTACCGGCTTTCCAAGCAACTATTCAAATGATAATTTTTTACAATAACAAAATTCAACTAAAGAACAATTTATAAAATTTGGTGATATGAATTCGGAAGCTTGACTTAATCAAAATATATGGTTAAAGAATCTTCGAAAAGAAGCTTTTTTACTTCCTTTTCACAATAAAGTAGGGATCAGCAAACGATATATCTACATTGTATAGCAACAAAATACTTCTTTTCTTACTTTGAGTTGAATAACAACTGTATTTGTAATAAGAATAAAATGCATTTTACCCCATAAGTTTCAATAAGTTATTTTTGTAAATTTCAAGTTTTGAATTGAAATGAATGTTGATCAAAAGCAAACATTTATTTTAAAGAATAAAAAACAGGATTTCAGGATCAATAGCAGTAAGCAACATCTGCGTTTCTTAAGAAAAATAAATTAAATATTTTTCTGAATTATTTTTAAGATAAATACGAAAATATTGAATAATATTTTGTGCTAGAATGCTTAGACATTTCATACAAAATTATCTAATATAAACGACGTAGATACGACGCAATAGATCTTCGATTGAAGAGCCTCTATTTATGAAATATACAATACCAGTGTTTTTACGTAAAATGTTTTGTATCGCCATCTGTGTTTTAAATATCTAACTAAATAAAAACAGGCAGAACTAAATGGAAAAATAATAATGTCATTTCCTTTGATTTAATATTCAGCTAACATGGAATTAATAAATATATGATTTAACATTTTGCTCTTTACTCCATTTTACACCTAAATCAAAATACCTTTATTTTGTATACCCATTTTTCTACTTCTTGTATAGTTTGCGTTTCGTTAGAAATATGTAAATTTTCTGAATTATTTTCATTAAAAATAAGAAAACAAAGGACAATATTTTATGTTAGTTTGTTTTAACAGTTTTTACAAAATTTTACTGTATAAACATCGTTACACCCCGCCTGTTCTAAAATAGAACCTTTAACCTTTCAGTCTCTTTTGGTTTTCATCGTATATATTTCCAAAAATTCCTAAATTTTAACGCCTTGTATACTTATGAAGGAAAAAAAGAGATCTATTGAATATACCTGTCACTGGGTTTAAAAAATGTAAGAAAATTATTGGTTCTTTACTTACTATCTACACATTATAAATGATCTGTGAAATGTAGAAAATATGTAATGTTCGAAATATTCAAACGAGGATTCAAACATCTCTTTAGCCAGCTTCCTAAAACGCTATGAATATTAAGGCCTTTTATTTTCATTGCAAAAGCTTATCCGAAGCATAGAAAATATTTATTTGGTGTTTTTAAAACAAATGTTTTGTGCCGCCATCTATGATTTAAATAGCAAATTAATAGTGCGAGGAAATTTTAATGAAAAACTAAAATTAATTTCGTTCCATATAATAATATTCAGCTAATAAGCATTAATAAATTGATATTTTAACATAACATTCCTAACTCTACACCTAAGCAGTTATTTCGCGTAAACAATCATTTTCTTATGACATATTTGACCTGTGCACTGTATGGTGAACATTGAGTATTGATCGGCATAAAGAATATAGTTTCAGCTCTTTTTGCGTTCTTCGGCTCTTTTTATTTTCTTCTTTGTTCTTTATATAACAGATTTCATACATACTTACTTCATCAATAACAAAAGTAACAAGCAACATGATAGAAAATATTTCACAATATTATCTAACTGAAATTCTTTAGTTTCAAATTAAATCAAAAATATATTTCAAAAGTATAAAAGTATGTTATTTTGTCTTCTGGTGGGAAGGTGCTTAAAAGATTTATAATTTGCACAATATATATTTCATAATATGTATGCCTGTTAAGATTGAGGAAAAAAGATTTTTAAAATTTAAATCGCTCGTTTTTCTTCTGTTTTTCTAAAAATCATTTATTATTTAATCATACTCTGAAACTGAAAATGAATAATTTTTTTATGATTTGTTTTTTTTTTTTTAGATGTAAAATAAAATTCGAAAATGCAAACATTCTTCCTTATCATTGCTAGTATTTAATATGTCTTTAAATACGTGTAGTTATTCTTGTTCGCTACTTTTATAATGTCGACAAGTAAAGTTGGAAAATGTATGATTGTATAAATTATCGCATGTTTAAAAAAAATATCTTTACTATAGTTAATAACTAAACACAAATTATAATATTATAGAAACAGAACAACAAACACTAAGAAGCATATTTTTATTAATACTTTTAAATATTAATCCACGTTACGTACAAATGTTCGCTATATTCTTAAATTTCTATACCATGAAAATGCAATGAAAACCATGAACAAAATTTAATTTTTATCATATAATATTTTTAAAATATGTAAATCATCATTGTTAACATATACAAGCATATGTGTTTTGACATATTATATTGCAGAGGTTTTAGATTTCCAACTGAAAAAAAAATTTATTCATGCATAGCAGAAAAAATACAAAAACTAATTTTGAAAAGAATAGCAAAATGAAAAAACAATGTTTTCAGTCTCAATTTCGGTATAATATGACCAAGAGTTAGAATTGGCGTATGATAATTTGTTTTGAGAATTTTTAAAATTTTGTGAGTTGAATCTATTGGCATAAAATAATTATTTCGTGATTCGTGTAATGCTAAACTTTAAAAAAAAAGTATTGCGCTATATTCATGTAAGCACCAAAGGAATGTAAAAGGACTTCATGTTTTCGCAAAATTTATTCTCCTTCTGAGTGGGGTATGACATTAAACTTTTTTTCTGTTCCGTTAAAAACTACAAATAAACAACTCGTGAAATTGAAATTTTAGTGTTTACTGAAAATTAATACAGTAGAAGGAGAAAAAAATACTGGTAAAATTACCGTAGTGGCATTTCTGATCCAAAAAGTAAATAAATAGAAATAAATAAATAAAAAAAAGTATAATTTTGGTTGATAAAATTAAAATGCACAATTTTAAATCCATTCACTCAATAATTTTTCCATACATATAGCAATGGTATTTGTTCATATTACCAAACATTTAATTAAAAGATTAAAAGCTGAAAGCTGAAGTTAACCGAATAAATGGCTTTTATACCATTCCTTAAGCTATCATGATAAAATTTCCAAATTCTACCAACTTTACCAAATTTTTCCCCCTATTATAAAACCATATTTTATTGTAAATTTTACCAAAGCAAAAAACTATTGAGCACTAACTAAAAACTATTTTTCCACTTATATAGCAATGGTAATTGTTCATAGTACCAAACATTTAATTAAAAGATTAAAAGCTGAAAGTCGGTTGCTGACTAGTCACTGGTCCTTTGAACTAATAGTTAAATTTTCTTAATTTCTACCCCTATTCAGCGCGGAACACCCTGCATTTTATTCATTCTAATTGCTAGAACAACAGATACATTTCAATTAAGCATATGATTTAAGTCCAATTTATGGTAAAAATATAAAGTAACCCTTTTAAGAAAGTATAAAATAACAAACAATGGGTGCTCACAAAGGACTCCCCCGACGCCCTAACTATAGTTTTGGTAATGAAAATACGTCTGCTTGGAAAATGTCCCACGCTGATTAAAACTAATTGCTAGACAACTTTTCGTCGTAAATTACACTCTTCCCTGTACGAACTTAACCTGCGAGAACGAAATATATTAACCAAAATGTCCGGAAGAACCCATGAATCACAGAGGGACTCACGAAAGCTCCCTCGAACTTGAAAAGGGGTTTGGAAGGGGGTTGGTGAGAATTAGAATCTCTTTGTCAAGCGAAACAAGATTGGGGAATGGGCTTATTTCAACGTCGTTAGAGGCCATCTTAAGCGCCGCCTGGGCTAATGACGCCCCACTTTTCTAATTTTAACTAATGTCTTAATTTATTCGCATTCTTCGCCAGATAAGGAACTGCAACAAAGATCTTTTCCGTCATCTTTCATTGTGCTTTTATTGTAGATGAGACAGTAAAGATGGCTGGGCTTGCAAAATGATATGGGATATCTCGAGTTTCTCTCTGTTTTGTCTTTAGATATATATGCCGTTATCAGGAAGAGTGGAGTTAAAATGTATCATCAACAAATAAAAAAATTATGTTTAAAAGTTTATCCATTAAATATTCCCTGCACGTATATAATTCAGAGTCGGCTTTACTAGTTTTAAGTTCAGAAGGAGATATTGACTCTAAAAGTTTTTAAAGGCCAAAGAATTTCCTATCGTTAAAGGTCACTTCAGATTCCTAAGCTATTGTTTTTAACTATATTTCGACAAAATTATAAAATAAAATCATTGTTAAAAGGGAGCAATTGAGTGACTCCAAAGGCTCGGACTGGATTAGCACTGCTTTCCGTACAAGTGTTGATAAATGTGTGGCGAAATTTGGATACCTCCTTGTGACGTCACCGTAGATAAATCGTAGCATTTGTCGATTCAGAAACCAATCAGGTTCGACACACGGGCGTGACGTTGCTTACAGGTATCCAATTAAATCTGATTTAAATGACATGGTTAGGCGTAATAACTTCACTTCTTCTCGAGTCGCAAATGTCCAATAGTTGAAGAATAATTTTAGTCTCCACGGGACCATAAAATAATTCACGTGAATGATTTTATTAAAGGACTGTTGTACTGTAGGCTACAGATAACCGACGAGACAAGTCTGATACTGTGCTCCATCGGCTTCTGGCAGTCACTGCTAAACATCGGTCTTCTTCTTGGGGGTGACCTGTACTGTAACGTTTACTGACCCATCCATCATCTTGGAATCGTTGCGAAAACCTAGAGATGACACTTTGGGTAATTCCAAGTTCCTCGGATACTTTCATTCGAACATCCTCACATTCCAGGCTGCCGATAATTCTACCAGGTAAAAATTCCTCCACATGGGTTCTCTGTGTAACAACTGTTAGGTTATGGCACTAATTGTAAAAATTCCTCCACATTGGTTCTCTGAGTAACGACTATTAGGTTATGGCACTGAGTGTAAAAATTCCTCCACGTGGGTTCTCTGTGTAACAACTATTAGGTTATGGCACTGAGTGAATTACAGTACGCTTGTGAATAATTTACTTCCTTGCCACCAATCTTTTTATGCACCTAAATTACAATCTCGTCATTGCGACGTAAGATCGGCGTCATCTGGTAGCCTCCTTAAATTTGTATATTCTTATGGGTGCGTGTGACAATTGTGTAAGTGAACATTTTACTTTAAAGTTCAATTTCCGAATAATTTTGAGTTATCCTTAATATATGGTCAAGAATGTATAATGAAATAATCAAATTTCATGTGAATAAAATATTATAAAGTGGGGATAAAATAAAAAGAATGCGATTAAAAAATACACGGGAATACTCTGGAAGTTCTTCTAAAAAGCAAAATGAACTAAGAAAGAAAAAGAAAGAATTCAGAAGGATAAAATTGTATCTAGAAGTAAACAATGACCATTTGAGCCAAAGTGCAAAGTTGAAGTTCACAACTGCACCACTTTAATTCAAAATAAGTACAAAATCTTTTACAAAATTGCTTGAATTTACTGAAAAGGGGAGATAGATTTGGAAAGGAATTTACTCAATTGAAATTTGAAATCAGTCAGAGTACCAAATTTTATTTATTCTTGGAAATAAAGAAAAACAATGTTCTCAGAAATGACAACAATAATCTTCTTGAAAATAAAATTTAAAATTCTTAGTATCAGAAAACACCAGTACAGTCTTAAAAACGAAAATAAACGTTTTGGAAAATGGCAAAAATTTAAAATACCATAGAAATAGAACATTTCTTGAAAATTGACAATTCAAATATTCTCGGAAAAAAGGGAACTCATTTAAGTTAATTATTCATTTCGAATAAAATAAAAAAGCAGAGAATATCAAAGCAAAAATGTAAATGAAGAAATGTGAAATCAGAAAAAAGGGATTTTTAAATAAAAAAAAAATATTTTAATGCAAATTAGCATTCATGCCTCATTTAAATTATCTTAGAAACCTTTTATCCATAATTAGTTCGGAAGAAAATATTCGTTTTTTTAAGTTCAGAGATAAATATAACTTATAAAACTTCCCTGCAGCAGCGGAATCATTTCCAAAGCTAATTAACAACAAAATAGTAAAAACAAACCATTACTAAAAATGCTAAAATCCGTCTCCTAAACTATTTATTTAATCATTGACTTGCCTCAAATTTTCAAATCTATCTATCGCTTACAAGATTCTTGCGAAACTACATAAAAAAAAATTGACCTGTGAATACGCAAATATGCTTGGAGTTGGAAAAAAAAATGTTTAAACACGAAAAAAAAAGTAGAGAGAGAGAAACGTTTTTCCTTTCCATGTTTTTTAGTCTCATTTAATAAGCTTTTTTTCTTTCTCCTTACAAACAAACCGAACACAAAAATGATCGGTTTAGTTTAATGCATTTGACACAAAAAAGATAGTTGTAAACATAATTTTTCCATAAGTATTTGAAAGGAAATATCTTCTTGTAATTACTGTTTTTTTATAGTTTAAAAGAAACAGGAAATTAGAAAATACTACCTGCTGTGTAAGGAATCCTATTTTTTCTCACTTTTTTAAAATAAAAATTATATATATATATNTAAAAGTAAGAAAGAGAGAAGGATGTATTGCAACATTTCTTTCTTTGTTACCGTAACGATTATTAATCGCTCCAAATAATAATATTCATTAATAATGTGTAAATTAAAATAATCACTTTTAAATATTACTATTTATTTACTTATTGAGTTGCCCCGAATTTGTAAATTCATCTCTTTAAAGACTCTTGCAAATTTATACATAAATTAATTACATTAATTTATGTATAAATAATGTATATTAATTTATGTAATTAATTACATTGATAATTAATTAGTACTGTTTATTTTGTTAAAGTTGCCTCGAATTTAAAAATATCTCTCCATGTGTTTAAAAATCGTAAGAGCCACCTACGCCACTGTTTTGAAAGTTCAACTTTCGTCAAGTTTTGTTTAGATGCTCAAAAACTATGAAAACTAGAAGCGTGAAATTACGAAAGTGTGAAGGAGTACAATATCAGAAAAAAATTTCGCATTCGATAACTTGTCCGAGAATTATTAACAGTTAAATTTGTTGGAAAAAATACCCTTATACATGCTGCTCTACAGGTCGCAGAAATGCAGCAACAGAAATAAAATTTGGTGAGCTAAAAGAGCCAAAACTTCACGCCACGCAGAGGTTTTCTTAAAAATTGTAAATTGCTTAAATGCTATTTTTCTCATTTTTTTCTCATTCTTGTCCCTTTATGCTACACTTTGCTTTAGGCTATTTTTTGCTTGGTGTTGCTTTACCTTTGATAAACAAAAACTATTCATAAAGCAACTTGAAATTACGGAGGGATGCGGAAAAACTGAAGAGAAACTAAAAAATTAAAATTCAACAATCATTCTTAGAATTATTAATTGTTAAACTTGTAGGGAAAAATGCTTCTTGCAGTGGATTCCCGCCCATGTGAACCTAGAGTTCAATGAAATAGCTGATTCCTTGGCTAAAAATGCCAGAGATCTCAATCAAAATACAATCCCAACCACGTTGACAGATGCAAATGCTTTTGCAAAGTCAAGACTATTCACCCCTTTAAAAATCAAAGCTCACGATGAAACAACTAATCTTGACATCGATAGGAAGACAGCCACCTCTCTCATCAGACTAAGAACAAAACATCATAAAAACATGAAAATTTCTACAGATGGGACTAGAAAATATCCAAACTGTGGCAACTGTCTTAAAGTGGAACTGACACCATATCATGTTTCTAACTGCCCTGCAGTCGCTGCAGGCCTTCACCTCTTGAACTACCCCACAGAGGAGGATTTGTATTCATTTAATGCCATAGAAATAACAAAAACTATTCAAGCACACCATGTAATATGATTCATTAGAGGATACGACACCAACCAACCAACTTGTAGGGAAAATAGCATGTTTGGCAGCTCTGTAAACGCCGAAATGCAACTATGTAGTTAAATTTTGATGTGCTGAAGAACTATTTCTATTCGTGAACTAACGCAAATTTTGCTTACAAATTCCAAATTTTTCAAATGTTATTGTCAATTTAAGAGTTTTTTCTTGAATCTTTAATCCTTCTTTGCTTTAAATATCTGCTATTTATCCATTGTTGTAGAAAAATTATTTTTTCCTCACGAGATCTTTGGTTCTTTACTTTGTAAGCTCTTAATTGTGCATTACAAAAGTAATTCAATTAGTGTTATAGAGGTATAAATTGAAACATTCATAGAAAAAAAATTCAAAACAATGAAAATTAGAAAAAAACCTAATAAAAGTGACTAAAATTTCTTCCTGTTTGGAATGTTATGATTCTCATCAGTGTCCAAAACTACGTCTCATTTTTTTCTTACACTGTTAAAAATTTCTTTCCAAAATTACGGTAAAAGGAACGGCAGCAGTCTGTCCATCCGATTAACCGTAAAGTTTACGGTTGAGAAAAGTTATTAACCTTTACGGATTTAATACTGTTTACAACA
>NC_092211.1:62361074-62382159 GCF_043381705.1 Parasteatoda tepidariorum | reverse complement strand
TCTTTTCCGAGAAATTTCTAACAGTGTATTATTAAGTCCTACAATCTGAATTCCTAGGGTTAATTTTTTTTCAAGTACAGATGATTACTTTTCAAATCTATCGTCTACTCCGTCTACTATCGTCCAAATCGTCTACTTCGTTTCGATTAACAAAATGTTCGTACTTGAGCTACAATAATTATTTATTTCGCAAACAAAATATTCTGTTTCTTTTTTTTGTGAAAAATATTGACGCTTAGGAAAAAATATGATGAATGCGACGCAATTAAGGGGAACAAGAAGAACAAGCAGGAGGTAGAACTTCCTAGTCTCTTGATTCTTGCAAATTTATATAAAATATAGAAATAAAAGAAATCGCTAAAAATTGCTTAAATTAGTTATTGTTTTTATTTTATTTACTTTTTGAGTTACCTCAAATTTGAAAATCTATTTTTTAAAAGATTCCTGCGAATTTAAATGAAAAAATTAAAAATATATATTAATGTAAATAAAAAGCTTGCAAATGCGCAAATATGTTGTGAAAAGGCAAAATAATTGTTTCAGCACAAAGAGAAGTGAGAAACATGTTCCCCATTTGCTTTTTTTCTGTCCCAGTCAGTGTGATTTTTACTTTCCTTACAAAAATAAACAGAACATTAAAACAGCGGTTAAGTTTTTATGCGTTTTACACATAAGGATTATAAAAATTGAGTTTTGTATTAAAACTTTTTTTCTTCATATCAACAGTTAATAATAAATTTAAAACAAAACTGCATTTTAATTAATAACTTTCATCAATTGTAATTACCACTTATTTACTTATTGACTTGTCTCAAACTAGTGTTTTTTAAGAACTATATATATATATATATATTATATATATACATACAAATAAACAGAACACGACAATTGGCTAAGTTTAATGCATTTAGCAGAAAAAGATTGTTGCAAACATTATATTTCTATAAGTTTTCGGAAAAAAGAATTCCTTCTTGTAATCACTATTTTCTTCCTTTTTTTACAGTTTGAAAGAAACCCGAAACTATTAAAAACAACAGTCTTCGTAAAAAATCTGATACTACACATTTTTTTCCCTTTTGTTCTTTAAGAAAGTACAAAATGAGAATTTAGTATTACAACTTTTTCTTTGAAATGGCGGCTATTATTTTTTCAATCATTTTGCAGAAACAAAATTCTAATAAGAGATTAGTTCAATCAAAAACAAATATTTTTTTTTAAAATTATAATTAATTATATTTAATTTTGAATTATATTAACTGAATTGTTATAAATATTTATGCATATTTAACACAAATTATTTTTTATCATTTTATTATTGTACACTTTTTATTTTACAGTGTTTAAGGAGTTAATTGCTTAACAATTTCCGTCAAACAGAATCGGCAAAAAGTTTGAGTCTATTGTTATAAGACATTGACCTTCATCTTCCCAAACATTATATTTGAAATTTAGAATTCAAATTCTTCATAATAATATATTCCTTTCTATAACAATTGAGTCAAAATATATTTATAAAAATAATTTTTTCATCTCGAAAGTTTTTTTTTAATTATTTCTCTTCGATGGTTTTTGCCGATAATTAATTTATTAATTTCTACTGTTATGCAGCATTGAAGAATAAAATATCCGTTATTTAAATTATTAAATAATTAAGTAATAATTAATTGTATTTCTTAAATTAAAAAATTTAATGATGATTAGCTAAAATTGACGGTAATTATCTGCTAGAAAGTGTACCAAACGAAAATTGGCAAAAATATTGACCAATTATTTGACCATGATAGAAGTTTTTGAACAGTTTTCTGAACCGTAAGAAATTATCATACTATCATTGACAACAATGATGTATGAAAAGAACATACGTACTAAAAAGCAAAAATATTGGAGAAAATATACTTATTCATTTTGGGGAGTTGTAAAAAATCATGATATTATTATTGACACTAATTGACAGTAATTCTATTGACACTGGATGACACTAATGCTAATTATTGACACTAATGCTTCGTGAAGGACTTTTTGATGAAGCATTTGCGTTACATGGAGAGGAAAACCACAAAAATCTCCCATGGTTAGCCTCACAACAAGGATACTCTAACCCAAGATCCGTCTACCACTGTGTACTTGAATTTTTCCATTCAAAAATGTTGTTGACAAACCACACATCTCAAGGAAAAAATTTTCTTGAATATCTTAGCATAGCATTTAAAACGCTCTTAAATAATAAATCTTAATTCTTTTTTTAAAGTATCGCTTAACGATATTTACAGAAAAATTTAAGAAAATATCCACTATACCTAATGCTCGAGAAACTTGGCGATTATTTCGGCGCTGAAATATTTGTCCGTTAAACCAGCAATCTGGTAGACACAAAATTAAATTTTAACATTAACTTTTCCTTTCAAAAATATCGTTGAAAAGCGACACATTTTGGAACAAATTTTTGGTTCTTTATTTGATCTTGGCATTTAAAACACTCGTTAACAATAAATCGATCTGAATTCTTTTCAAACATAGTGTCATTTAACGATATTTACAGAAAAATTTAAGAAAAAATCCGATATACTTTTTTCTTTGTGTAATACTTTAGAAGCATTTGCGACTATTTTAGAACTAACAGATAGAAGCAAAATTGTATCACTTCATTAATTTTTCCTTCAAAAAATGCCATTGACAGACCACACATCTTAAAGAAAATTTTATATCTCAGTTTAACATTTTAAACACTCATAAATAATAAATCAATCTTAATTCTTTTCAAACACTGTGTCGTTTAACGATATTTGTAGGAAAATTTAAGAAAAAAACTCCAATATATCATCTTTTGTGAACGGTAATAATATGATATATCGCATGTTCTAATTTCGAAATACACACTGCTTCTTAGTCGTTAACGATATTATAAGTCTAGTGACACGAGAAGCATTTTTCACGATCTAACAATTTGCTGCGAAAAAGATTCATTAATTTCTACTCTTGGATATAATTCCACGATGACTAATGCTGAGAAAAAGATCATTCGCGAATGATTTATGAAAAGCGATAGAACGCTCTTTGGCGTTATACTCACACAAGTAACAGCGCCTATTATACCCCAAAAACTGCCTTACAGGAGGAAATCAACATTACTTGGCGCGTCGTTTTCAATTTCAATAAAAGCAGTTTGGCGAAAAAAGACGAACAAAAAAAAAGAATACTCCAGTTAACATGAATAAAGTGAAATGAAACTTAACGAAAGAATAAAAATAAAAAGAATATTTTTACTTTCTATGTTCGAATAAACAGAAAGAAAAAAAAGTAAGATTCATTGTCAGACAAAGATAAATGACTGTTGGGGCCGAAAAACGTGATTTTCTTCTGAACATGGAATTGTGAAGTTTTTAGGTCTTTTTTTTTTCCTATTCCTCTCGTTCTTTTTTTCCTTTTCTTATCAAAAGTGGGGAAAATCTCTGAATATTGGCGTCCGCGGTGTTGGAAATAGGATAAGAGCGAGGTCTCGTGATCATCTATCAAGTGGAAGGGTGAAAATTCGTCTTCATTGCTTCTAGGAAGAGGAAGATTCTTCGAAGAATAGCCACTTTCTTGACTTTGTAGAAGGTGATAAAAACAAGTAGATTCGATATCTAACACCTAGGTCATTCAAAGACAAGATTAAATCTTAAGACTCTGAGTTGAAATTAAAATTGTTACTTTTTACTTGATATACGATGAGTAAATTAATACAAACACTTAACTTTTTTCCTTTCTTCTCTAATGAATCTATTTATAGGTGAATAATAAATAAAAATTTCTGAACTTTGGCTCATGGGTCAAAAATATGAATTAGTAACATTAAACTAAGCAGCTCTTTTGAGTAAATGTTAAGAGAGAAATAGTGAAATTTCTAGATTTAAAAACGCACTACGCTTTGTACACCGAAGAGCCATTACATTATGACCACCCTCCATCTGTAACAATGGGCTCGCCCAGGACCAATGTTATCATGGGGCACATTAGGACCCATAATCCTCATAGAACAATCCCTGATGTCTGTAAGCTACTTGAACATAGTTGCAGACCAGGTTCACCCATTCATGGCAACAGATTTTTCCTGCGGGGGATGGTGTTTACCAACAGGATAATGCACCATGTCATAAGGGTCGAATCGTCATGGATTGGTTCGAGGAGCATTCCAGTGACTTTCAAGTCATGTCGTGACCCCCAAATTCACCTGACCTTAATCCAATAGAGCATTTGTGGTCCTACTTGGAAAACCAAATTCGTGCTGTCACGCTACCCCCTCGCAATGTGAGGGAATTGCAGGATCAGTTGGTGAGCGCTTGGTACCAGATACATCAGACTACCTATCAGCACCTTGTGGAATCAATGCCGCGGCGCGTGTTAGCAGTTTTGAGGGCTAAAGGTGGTCCTACATGTTATTAGCAGGGTGGTCATAATGTGATGGTGTATATGCTACTGTTAAAGTGCATAATTCAGTTATTTTATAGAATAACTAGGTATTTCATTAAATGGCTAGCCTAGCTAGTTAAAGTATATAATAGATGAAAAATTTCATACTTTATCTAGTTATTCTATGAAATAACTAGTTTATTCTATGAAATAGCTAATGATAGACCGTTAGAGGGAAAAATAGACATTTTCAAAGTTATTTTATAAATTTATTGATCATAAATAGCTAAAATCTCCCTAAAAATACATTTTATCCCTATTGCATTTGATTAATTGACAAATAGTTAAGAAAAGCAGAAGATGCATTTTATCATTGAAAAATTTCATACTTTATCTAGTTATTCTATGAAATAACTACTTTATTCTATGAAATAGCTAATGATGGACCGTTAAAGTGAAAAATAAACATTTTCAAAGTTATTTTATAAATTAATTGATCATAAAAAGCTAAAATCTCCCTAAAAATACATTTTATCCCGATTGCGGATGATAAATTGATAAATAGTTAGGAAAAGCAGATGATATAATTTATCATTGTTCATATTAATAACGACATTTATAAGCAACGGAAGGAAGCACTCGCACACACGTCCTTGCAAAGCAGCTATAAGCTGCGCAAAATTATCTAAATTGCAGCTAGAACTTTCGAGTACCGTATTTCATACGTTAACTATCAAGTAATCGTTATTCTACAGAATACCTAGTTAAATCGTAGAATTTTATAATTTTATCTACTTTAACTGACTAGGCTAGTTATATCATGGAATACCCGAGTTATTCTATGAAATAAGAGATTTCAGACGATAACATATATACGGAAACAATGTAATATAGGATATTAGTTTATTTGATGAGTTTTTCTTTTATACCAAAGTTGATCTTAGTGAAAAAAAAGATTGATTTATTCTGTAAACGGCTCCTTGTGGTACACAATTAAAGATCTTATCAGTGTTTTTCGAAGTTAAAAAAAAACCACAGTATAAGGGCTAATGCTTGAAGTAACGATATAATTCTAATCTATATTTTTCGTCTTGTCGTTAAGAATTTTCTAGGATAAGAAAAACGAACAAAAATCTTAAATATTTAAATTTTTCTTAATTTTTTTTTAAAAAGTCGACTGCTTGGTGAGACTTTTCCACCAATATAAGAATCATTAAAATCACAAAGATCTTAATATTGGAGGTAACGCAATAATTTAATTAATAATATAATATTGTAATAACGTAATAACTTTAAAACTATATTTACCATCTTGCCGTAAAAAAAACTACCTGCTCGTTAAAACGAACGAATAATTTAAATATTTTAAACTTTTTTAAACTTAAATAAAAATTGAATACTCTCTGACACATTTTTTCACCTACATGAAAATCATTAAAATCAAAAAAGCACTTAATATTTGAATCAACACTATAATTTTAAACTCTATTTAACATCTTTCCGTAAAGAATTACCTGGGCTTTAAAACGAACAAAGGCTTAAATATTTTAAACGTTTTTAAACTTTTTTAAAAAAAGTTCATTTAACGAGATTTTTATACCTAAAGGACAATCATTCATATCAAAATGTTTTATATTTGAAGTAACGCAATAATTTTAAAACAATATTTGACATCTTGCCATAAGGAGCCGTGCTCTTTCCGGGGATAGAGCATTCGCCTTCCTACGCGGTGAACGGGATTCGAATCCCAGTGATGACTGGTCGATACGAATTTCCCACCCGGCTCGCACCGACCACAGTGCTGACGTGAAAGTATCCTCAGTGGTAGATGCGACCCTAGGTTAGAATCCCTTACCGTTAGGCTAACCGTGGGAGGTTTTCGTGGTTTTCCCCTCCATGTAACGCAAATGCGGTTTAGTTTAATCAAAAAGTCCTCCACGAAAGCAAACTTTCTCCCAATACTTGATCCAGGAGTTCCCTTGTCTTCTGGATTGGCTTTAAAATTACAAGGCTACGGAGTTGAACATTGGTAGTCGTAAACCCAAAATTGGGTAGGCTGTTCCACGGCGGATATAACAAAAACTATTGCTATCTCACAGCAGTTCTGAAAATAGCTCATTATTCGCAAAAAAGTATTATTTCGAGTGACGGCAAAGCCTATGAAAAATAGAATAGATAGTCTTTCCGTCAATATATATTATTTGAATGCTTATGAAAAAAATTATTTTTTTTCTTGACATATTTTTTAAGCCATTTTCTCTTATTCCTTTCATCTTTTTTTTCCCTTTTTCATCGAAAGTGGGGAAAATATCAGAGTATTTGGCGGCCGTGTTGTTGGAAATAGGATAAGAGCGAGATCTCGTGATCATCTATCAAGTGGAGGGATGGAAATTCGTCTTCAATGCTTCTTTACAGGGAAAGAAGATTAAATCTGAGATGTTGCGTTCAAATTAAAATTGTTACTTTTATTTGAAGTTTGATAAGTAAATTAGCAAAGACAAACATTTCCCTCCTCTTGTTTCTTAAAGAAATGTTTTTTTTTTTAAATTAATTTTAACCTTGTCATATAGGCCAGCGAGTAATTACTGTTTTCTTCTGCATGGTATATTTGTGATTTCTGAGATTCCGCACCCGGCTCGCACCGCCCAGACTGCTGACGTAAAATATTCTCAGTGGTAGACGCTTATGATTTAGAGTCCCCTTGCCGTCAAGCTACCTGAAGTAGGTTTTCGTTGTCTTTCACTCCATGCAACGCAAGTACTGGTTAGTTCCATCAAAATGTCCTAAACAAAAGCAAATTTCTCCCAATACTTGATCCAGGAGGCTCCTTGTCTTCTGGATTAGGTTCAAAATTACAATTATATGAACTTGAACATTTATTACAGTAAATTCAAAATTGGATCGGCTGTTTATATTTTATAACGATGGTTATAAAATGATATGTTCACGATTCCACAGCCTCTTAATAACTTTGACAACAGATAAAATACTGATCTGAATTGCACATTTAGTAATTTGAATTATAGATTTAAATTTTATATTAACTTCAATGAAATTCACTAAAAATAAGTTTATCAATATTAAGCTGATGAATATAATAAGTAATTGACGGATAATTCTAAAGCTTATTCACATATCTGGCAACAGTAGAATTGCTTAGCTGATTTTCAATTTTGATGATTTTAGCTATACATTTCTGATGCATTTCTTACAATTATTCTTATTCTATAGCATTTAAAGAATTATACATTAAAATGAAGAAAAAAACAAGAAAATGATCGTACCATTCTTAAGTACATTTAAATTATTACTGAAAATATCTGCAAAGCTTATTGATATGTTTTACAACATTTAAATTACTTATGGTATATAACTTTATGATTTAAATTATATATTTCAACGCAATGTTATAATAGATTAAATTATGAAAATAACAAAGTATGTGCATCGAAATTTAGCCATGTAACAACAATGCAATTTTACGAATGATATATAAAAAACAAATTTTCTTAAAACTATTCGAAAACTATACGAGTTAAATTTCAATAATTCTCTCTCTGTTTAATTCTATTCATTTTATTAGAAAAAAAAATTTTCTTTTTGAATGAAATGAAGAAATATTTTTAATTGGTGGAGTAAATTTATAAATAAATATATAATTTTTTTTCTTAGATCATTAATAATAATGCTTAAAATAAAGTATAACTTGTATTTAGTAAATATTTTACATTAAATTTGAATATTATTTTCTTTAAATTTGTACTTGTTCTTAAGAATTCCTATTTCAATTTAATTTTACAAGAGACATATTAAACTTAAATGTATAGTTATAATAGTAATAATTTTAAATAGTTACCAACGCCATTAAAATAATTAAAATTTATAAACTAGACTTTATTTTGCTTAAATTTATTTATCATTTCCTCCACAAACAGTAATCATCAGTACAATTTCCTGCCATCATTAAAGAGACTAAACATATTAAATATCTTAAAAACTATTTTCCAAAGATATTTAATATCTTTAATTATATCTTTAAGACTTCCTTCTTTTCTTTATTTAAACACAACAGTAATAATTCATCGAGGGGGAAAAATCATTCGAGTAATGATTGCTTTTAATCCACATCTGATACATGAAAAAGAAAATTGAAATCATACGGCAAAATTAAAAAAAAACTTCCATTTCTAAATTTGAAAATAACTTAGATGATTTCTAATGCTATTTATTTATTCCCCAGGACTGAAAATTTCTTACTGTCTTGGCGTGGTTTTCAATTTCGAAAGTTTCATTAAAAATGATAGATGTGTTTTGGTACTACGGATTACTACAGGGACCCTCACCACCCTTACTGATTCCGTAATTTTTTTTGTCCTGGATTGGGGAGGGAGGGAACAGAAAAAAAACGCTAAAAAAACGTTAAACGCTTAACTTTCTTCTATTATTATTATTATTTTATTTCTTTTATTTCAAGAGTAAATTTCTTTCCTTTTTTTTACTCTCTGTTACTTTTCGAGTTATTATATCTGTCACTGAATAAAAGAAAAAGAATATTGGAACAAAAAAAAATATGCAAATTTTCTTGCACAGTCGAATTGATTAGTCGATGCATAGCACACCCCTCTCGTCAGTTTTGGAAGGATATACCGAAGCTGAGGAACGTATTTGAATTTAAATTCTAGAACGGAAAATTTTAGTCATTAAATTTGAATTTACGGTAAACAATTAAAGAAAAGAATTTCGGATAATCATTTTTGTTTGATGTTTCTTGAGGGAAAATAATTTTGCTCATCTGTATTGGAAAAAAAGTCATTTCGAGATGTATATTTGCTTTGAAATATTCTCATAGAATTGATGAAAGAGAATGAAATGATTAGAAAATCATAAAAAATGTACTCTCGTTTCTTAAATGATAAAAATATTTTAAGGTTAAAATTATAGTTAAAATGTGATGTTTTAAGTTTTAAGAGGGTAAAAAGGTGCTCATATATGTTATAGTTTCAAGGTATTGATAAAAGTATTCAATTTCTAGTTTGTTTGTTTTTTTAATGGTGAAAGGTTTAATTGAATTTACACAAGTACAGTAAACTGATAGAATTATGCTAATATTTTTCCATTGAGAAAAAAATTCTAGTAAAATTAGCTTACTGTATGGTAATGGCATGTCTGGTAAGAAAAAAAACATAATTCTGTTAGTTAAAACCGAAATATATGGTACTTAAACCATTCTATTAAATTTCTGAAAATTCCGGTTTTCAAAATTACAGCTCTAATTACCACATATTTAGTAAAAAATGCAAGGAGAAAAAAATTGGACCAAATAAATTTTTTTTATACCATCCTCCAAGTTATCATGATGAAACTACCAAATTTTACTACATTTACTAAATTCTAACACATATTATATGAAGAAAAAAAAAATATTGCTAATTTCACCAAAATCATTACCAAAGAGGGTTAAGGATTACTGATCCTTATGGAGTTCCCACAGAGCCAAAAATACGGTAAGTTTTACCACATTCTGGTAATTTTGACCAATCTCAATCAATCTTTGATCAATCGGAGAATCCTTACTTCTCAGCATTAATCAATGAAATGATGACACTTAAAATTAATGCGTTGAAGATTTTAATAGTATCATTTAAATAGCATATTTTTCCCGAAATATAATTGTTCAGATTGATAGTAAGGCATTAGGAATGCAAGTAGTTTTAGTAAATACTTTGAAAAGATTATGCACATTTTAAGAAGATTTCACAATCTTTCTCTTTCAGAGAGAATCCTTAAGATGCATTTGGAATTCGACAGAATTCAATTCTTGTTAAAAACCCCAAATGGAAAATTTTTCCTCCTTAACGTCAATCAATGCAATAATGTCACTTAATCTCCATACCTTAAGACTTTTCATCGTGGCACTTAATGAGCGTTTTCAATCCTTTTCTGGAAAATAAAATTGTCGAGATCGAAATGGGTTTTACTCTTTGGAAACAAGGCAGGAAACCTGTTTTATCCTTGAGGGAAAACAATTTGCGGAAGCAAGGACATATGTTTCAAGTCCTCATCAGGAGTATGACATATTGCCTGCAGAACCTCTTAAATTATAAATGGAAAACAGCGTTGGATACTTTGCTGCTCCAATTCCACCCTCAGAAGATGAAAGGGGGGGGGATTGTGGTTTGGTTGAACAACTTTCTGGAATAAAATGGTATAGAATAACTTTGTCATGTCCTTCTTGGATTTGATATATGAATGCAAAATCGAAAACTTTCCCCCCTTAAAGACTTTCCACTTTCGGGCTCTATTGGTTGGTGATTGAGTATATAAGGATTTTTGCTCGCGGCAGTGAGGAAACTTTGAAAAGAATCATGTTCTATCCTAATTAGAGCGTCGATCAAAGTGGAAAAAGAAATTTCATTGTTGCTATCAGCATTTGGGTCAAATCATCCATCTACGTTGCATCTCGCGATATCATTCCCTATGATTAAAATAAATTTGTTTTCGCGTGCATTACTTGGTTTAGTTTCTAGATATGATTGGGAAATCAATCTTTGATTAGAAAAATTTTGGATTTGTTTGACAAGGAGTTAATGACAGCTTTCACTCAAATGATTATTTTAATAGTTATTAAAATAAATTCATGTAAGTCTGCATTTTAATGCTTTTTGTATACATATTCACACTTCACTAAGAAAAAAAAGGTATGGTCAAATATACCAGAATATATTGTTAAATCAGCTGTGTTTCTCGCTCACCGAAAAAGCTCAACAATTTTTTCCGAAACGCTTTGGTAATGATTTTTGCAAGATTAACAATAACATATGGTTTTATAGCATGCGATAAAATTTGGTAACTGTTGTGAAATCTGATAATTTAAGCATTATAAATTAAGGTTATTTTTCAAAAGCTCAATCGTAATATTAAATTATGCTTTTTGCAAACAATATGCTAGTTTTAGAGCTGCTTTGAATGTGCAACTGTTACTCATGACAGTTATGTCATGTTTAGCCTATCTAAAGCTAGCACTGTCTACACTTATTTCGAAAATGGTGCAAAATGTCAATATAGAGAAAAGCCATAGTTTCGTGAAAATGAAAAGATTTGTTTTTAAAAATTTGAAAGCTTGCTCCAATGCTGCATTACCTGGGCTCATAAAAATTTGCAAAAACTGAGAATAAGACAGTTATTTCGAAAATTTTTCCCTTGGTGGATAAATGTTACCAAATTGGTGATTTTCCAAAAAGTTTAATAACTTTTAAACTATTTAAATTATTTAAATATATTTAAATATTTAAGTTTAAATCCCAGATAATTCTTTTTTAAATAAGCAATTCTTCTTTAAGTAAGTAAATTTCAAATCCCATGTAATTTGCTTATTAATAAACTTCATTGGCTTTAAAAAGTCGATGTATTTCGACTCTTGAATTAATTCAAGTTGGACAAGCCTTGAATATGAGTGCATAGTTTTGAGTGCTTGAAGCATGGCAATATTTTTTCCATATTCATGTCTGCCACATCTTAAGAATGGGAGCCTATTTTGAAAAGCGTCGACTTTTATTTCCATTTGCATAGTTTTGAGTCAAAAGTTTTTTACTAAGTAGTATCTTACAGCTTCAATTTATTAGAATTATTTATTTAACCACATAGTTTGGTTTAACTAAACCAAATTTTCGTTTTTTTATTACCAGAAATTCCTTAACATACAGTAGGTGGATAAGATTTTTTTCGTCGTGTGAAAATTACTGACATTAAATTTCAACATTGAAGCAATTTTCAGTGGCGTACCAGAAGAACATTTTCCTCTAACTTACTGTTTATGCAACTAAAATAAGACTTTACATTTATAATAGCCAGTTATTATAACACCACATATAATAATAGTTAGTAGTGTCACACAAAGTGCAGTATTGTCGTAAAATACATTCAGTGATTAATCTTAGATTAGGCTCACGTTCTTGGGTTAGAATTAAAAATTCAGAAGGCTTTTTTTTTAATTCTCCGTTGAAATAAAATTAAATTTTTTTGTATTTTGCGTGCCGTTCCAGTTAGCACAATATAGCGATGCCAAAACAATCTAGTACTACGAATCTGTAGGTTTTGCTTCAAAATTTAACTTTTCGCACAATATCCTAAATCTTATTTGAAAAATAGCACTGTATTAATTTTACCACACTTTAAAACTCAATCTCTACTCACAAGAAACTTTTTTATGTAGTTCTGTAATTTTTTTTTTTCGAAAAAAATCAGCAAGTTATACGTTTTAGTTAAATCGTTTATCGTTTTAATTAGGGAAACACTTTAGCTAGTCATAACTTGTAAACTGCCTAACTTTAAATTAACTGATTTTGTAAGTTACATTACGAAACGTTCATACATAAAAACCTACAAAAAACATATTTTGCAAGAAGTAATTTTATTTTAATATTTTGACATTATATATGGGGCATAGAGATTTAAATTATAGTTTTTTTCTATTTTGTACTTGACAGAACAGAAAAGAAATAAATTAACACAGAAATATTGAATTAAAAAAATTAGATTTTAACATGACATTTTCTTGCATCATTAATATTTTATTTCTTCTCCCTAAAAAATTAAAGCACTTGTTGCTTTAATTAAATTTACAGTAGAAAAAAAAGTCAGTGACAAATTACTACAACTTTTGAAGGTATTTTTCATGTAATTTTTAAAATGCTTAATAGCAACAAGTAAGCGAAAAGAACTGGCTGAAAAAGAAATTGCTGCTTTTTTAAGAAATATTTTAATTAAATTGTAAAACAAATCGCATGCTTTCTTGCAGTAAGAAGAAATATGTTGTTTTTTTTTACAATTTGAATTTTAGTATATTAATTTTTTGAAACACATATTTTATTTCTGTCTAAATTATAAATAAAAATGCTTTAATCCTTCTCATATATCAACGTGAACTATTTTAAATAACTACTGTTTAGAAATGTCACTTAAAATTACTAAAAAATATATTGCCATGACACTAATTTACCAAACAAAAAATAATTTTATGCATTTTTTTGTAAGAAAGCATTAATATGCTTTTAGATTGCTAAAGAAAATTATTTTATACTAGTGGGCTGCGCTCCCTGCTCGCTAACGCTCGCCAACCCCCGAAAATTGCTACGCAATCTTATATGGTTTGCTTTGCGTACCAAGATCGCTTCGCTCGCTACTAACTTAGGTACATTGCAAATGCACACAATTCTAAGAATTCAAAACAATCATTCAAATCCTTATAAAAAAAATTACATCTTTTTAGTAAATACTAAGTATTTAAAATAAATTTGAATTCAAATAAATGACATGTAATTCGTTAAACCTATTAGAAATGCGCTATAGTATAATTCGTGATGTAAATCAAGAATCGTCAAATAAATTCGTAATGTACAAATTCGTGAAAAAAAGCGCTTTCGACAAAATACTAAAATAGAGATCTATCGACAAAGATTACTCACTTCTGCCTAGCTTAATAGTATGAGATTGCCGCAGCTGATGCTCTCTGGTTATTTCAGTTTCCGCTTTTAAAAGCGCTATATGTTGAGTCACCTCAGATAGATTTGGCATGTGACATTTTTAGCGGCAATCATGGGTCGATTCGCCGTGTAACAGACATAGTAACGTAAACAAAACAAAGCAAACGTTGCCACCGGCGGAAAACAAATACAGCCAAAATTTGGGAGCCACGTAAGAGAATTATATATATATTAGATATTTAGATCTATTGGTAAACAGAAGTGATATTTCTAAGTAATAATTTTTTTAAATAACATTTATGTTATAACGTTATATTGTTGAAACAAATTTGATGAGTTCACATCCTTAATTTAATATTTTCGCTTACCAAACGGTAGGATATATTAAATACTTTTTTTTTGCCTGCATCTCATTGGGCATGAAGCTGATCCTTAAGTTCTAAATCATTTAACAGATCTCTTTAACTGTAATTTATAACAGTATATTAATGTTATTTGCGCAAAAATAATAATTGTTAAACGGTGAATAAAATTAGACCACCTTTTTAAATAACTTTATCTTAAAATGTAAGGCAGATTTACATTATAATACTAATAAAAAAACAGCAATTCTCTTAATTTTAAACTCTTGAAATAAAAGCGTAATAATAGCAGTACAGGAAAATAACTTTAAGTTAGGGATTCAAAAATATTTATAGAAAAGCATGACTTTTATTAATTTTATGCTGACTACAACCAAAACAATAAGGAGACGAATGAGGAAAAACTGGATCACACCACGTGATTTTCTGGTCAATAAAAATGCACTGACAACAATGAAAAACTGCGACACCATCATTAGATTTTTATATATAGTAAGAAATGGAAACAACACTATACCGTAAAAAATTATAAATATTGGTCAATATTATCGATCTCAAGAGTCTATAGAAGAAAACATAATGATTATAAATATAATTAGTTACATATCAATTTAAAATACTTATACATAAATTGATTTTATCAAAAAGGAACTTTTATTGTATTGGTCACTTAATGAATTTACAGAAATTTTATTAAAACTAATCCAGTTAAATAGTGGGTAAACTGGCTTCGTTTGAAAACGTTCACACTGAGCATTGGTTTTTTATAACTTGTAGTTCTCTTAAATGACAAGAACTAAAAACTGTTATCCATATAATTCAAAACTGTTATCAAAATTTAGGTTATAAGTTACATTTAAGCCTAAATTTGATCTGTAAAGCGGAATAGCGTGAAATTAAGAATAATATTTACGTTTTATAGATTTAGATCCCTGAAGTGATTAATTTTAATCAAAAAATAATAATATCATACGTCTACTGATGTTAGACATTTCTTGAAAAATTCAATGAATGTTTGAGGTTGCTATTATCAAAGATCAAAATTAAATTAAAGCAAAATGAAAAAAACTTTGAATATCATTTGATCTACTAAATAAAATCAGACCGGATTTTAATTTACTAAGGTACAATCTCAAAGATTTGTTAGCCAAAAGTTAATAGTGTGTAGTAAATAGTTTGTTTTTTCCTAAAAAAGGAAAGAAATTGAAAATATAATTTTATTTCAATCAATCAGAAACTATTTGACAGATTTTGTTCAAATTCTAAAAAAGGAAAGACATTTTTTTCAAAGATTTTTTCTCATTTCAGATTTTGTTTAAATTCCTAAAAAAAGAAAGAAATTGAAAATATAATTTTATTTTAATCAATCAGAAACAATTCGACAGATTTTGTTCAAATTTCGAATTTTGTCATTTAATATTACGTAAAAATTTCTATACACTATAGTTCAAACTTGTCTTAAAATTGGAAAAAATTATTATTGTCATTTAATATTACTCAAATTGGCATTAACAAAGCTCAAACCGAACTCTTATACATAACCGTTGTTGAACAGCCGACCCAATTGTTTTGGGTTTGCGACTTCTAATGTTCAAATTCGTAGCTTTGTAATTTTGAACCCAATCCAGAAGACAAGGGTACTCCTGGATCAAGTATTGGGGGAAATTTTGCCTTCGTGGAGGTCTTTTTCATGGAACTAACCCGCCTTTGCTTTACCTGGGGAGGAAAACCACGAAATCCTCCCACGGTTAACCTGACGGCAAGGGGACCTTAACCCATGATCCGTCTACCACTGAGGATATTTCATGTCAGCACTGTGGTCGGTGCAAGCCGAATGCGAAATTCGTATCGACTGGGATTCGAACCCGGTTCGCCTCATTGAGAGGCGAACGCTCTATCCCCTGAGCCATCACGGCTCAAACCAAACTTTTGACCACTTTTTAGGTTTAATAAAAGAGAACATATATCCCTTTCTGTTAATATTCCGTGCCATTTTTAAGGACTAAAAATTTTAACGCCAAAGAAAAATTATGTTTATTCAAAATGTCTTAAAGTTATTCAAAATATCTTAAAATAGTTCAAGATGTCTTAAAATTGACAAAACTTACTAAAACAAATAGTATGCACAGTTATTTCTTTGCATGGAATTTAGATTGACTTTCTTTATTATTGAATGCAAAATAGTATTTGGTTTGAATGCAAAATAGTATTTGGTAAATGTACCAGTGATTTGGTTAAACAACTTTTTAGGTTAAACAGGAGGGAGCATATATTCCTTTCTGTAACTCGCTGTATTCCAAAAATAATTTCATTCCAAACCATAATTTTTAGTAAATATTTATTATTTTTTATTATCCAATTTAATAACAGGAGAAAAAAATTGAATTGTAAGGTATAAAATTTTTTACACTAATTAAAAGGAAGTAATTTTACTTGCAAAGTACAAAATGTGAGCAAAATGGATCTAATAGTTCCTGCGAAATCGAATTTTAAAAATATTATGTTTTTAAAAGTCTATTCTGTACAAAAGTCGATTTCGTCCGATTTCGTTCAAATTTCGTAGTTTGCCAAATAAAATTACATCCTTTAAAATGATCCAAAGAATTTTATAGGATTCAATTTTTTCGACTGTTATTAAATGAAATAATAATAAAAAAAATATTTAGTAAAATATTCTTAATTGAATTCTTTTTGCATAAACGAATTTTATGATTGTTAGCAAAAAACTCAAATTGACATTAAGGAACTCAAACTTTTGACCACTTTTTAAGTTGTACAAAAGATAACATATATTTCTTTCTGTAACTACCCCTTTCCATTTTAAAGGGCTAAAAACTTGAATCACGCCGAAGAAAAATTATGTTTATTCAGAGAAAAAATATTTTGCCTACGATTATTATTTGAAATAATTAATTAACATACTTAAGCTGTAATCCTAAGACCATTAAGATTACATTAACCAAGACCTTGCATGAAAATCCGATCATTAAATAAAAAGTTATGCTGTTCTTTAATTTTAGCACTAACTGTACACATCAAATGCAATATGTATTATACTAAGAAAATTATCGATAAAAAACGGAAATATTTGATTTTACCGATATTAAATTAAGCTATTATATTTTATTTCCATTTACTTAAAGTAAATCTTAAAAAAGCGTACATTTATATTAAATAAAGAGATATGTCATAGTTAAATTGCATTGTGAAACAAATTTTCTGAATACTTCCAGTTAAATAATTAAATTAGTTATGAATAATTTCTCATGTACAGTTATTCCAGCCTTTCGTACTTGTGACACTCCAATATTTCGTCATCAAGGGTTGATGAAAATTTATTACTTTAGAAAGCTACTTATTAAATTTAAGATAATGAGCCATACCTTCTGGCTAGCTTTCCAGAATATAATAAACAAAAAAGAAGCTTCATAAATTGTTGAAAAATGTCATATTCGGTGTGCGTTTTTAATTACACATTTACTTCGTTAAGTTGAGTATCATCGGGGCATTATGGTAGTAAAGGAATAATCATTTTTTTAATTAAAGTTGCCAACTTATAGCTCCTCTTTTAACGTTATTAGTACATAATCTCGTTACCGGAAAGTTTCGCTTTCTATACATGGGTCGAGAAAACCAATGAATTTAAAGAAGCTACACTGTTTACCATCGCTTTGTCGCTGACTGAAAAGATAGTGATTTAATTAAGAAGTTTGAATTGATTATTTTTCTATTCTTTAGTTATTTGAAAGCTTGAAGAATTCTGAATACCTCAAACATAATTTTATAATTTCTCCAGAAAGCGTATGCATTTTCCCATCAAACAAGGAATTAACAATGTTGCGTTATGTTTCAAAGTATTCATAACTTAAAAACGTGGTTGTAAAAACCGGTTTTGATTTTTAATTAAAGAACTTAAATTGTGTAACTGGCAGTAAGAACTTCATTCAATCACGAAAAAAAATTGCTGTGTTTCAGATTTTCTACAGTTTTATTTTTGTAATTCGATTAAAAGATAATGAAAGTTCATAATAATTTTCGGCCGGTCTTAATTTTTTTATGAAAGCTTTAAAAAACAAAATATCCAATTATAATAAAAAATTTATTCGCAATTGAAAGAATTTATTCGCAATTGAAATTTTCAAAAATTCATGTAATTTTAAATAGACTAACTAGAAATTTTAAACTTAAACGGCGCTGTTGTGCCATGTTCGTAAATTAATCATTGTCACATCAAATATTGTTGACGGAGCTTGCTTTTTTTCAAGCAATAGCATATTTCGATACTTAAGTCATTACTTGATAAATATATTAATGAAGCGATTGACTTTAAAGTTCATGAATTGTACAAGAAAATTTTTAAAGGTAACCAAGCTGGTCGCAAAGACTATTTAATTGTTCTTGATAAAGATGTAAGTATTTATTCTATTCACTGAACTTTTTACCAATTGGATGTTTTATACTCATTTTGGAGATAACTAACAAAACATATGAGAAATTCCAATAGGATTATTATTATTAAATCTAATATAGAAATATTAACATCATAACTGGTATCATGGCCAATATTGATATCATATTTTGAATTACGACTAATATTGGTATTATAATTGGTATCATCATCAATATTGCTATCATAATTAGGATCATAGTCAATATCAGTGTCATGAAATATATTAATTGACATTATTGGCATTATATTCTTATTGGTATTATATTCTTATTGATATAATAACCAATATTGATATTTTTATATCCAAGAATAAATAATATAACATAAAATTGGAAATTAGGAATTGACTAAACTGACTTCTGCATTATCGATAAATAGTTTTCCAAACTCTGCTGATTAATAATTTTATTTCTATTCTTTGTTTTCATTTTATTCGAATAGAGATATCTAATATTTTTGCTCGAGATAATTCTGTATTAAAAATGATACTTCTCAAACAGTATCATATCGATTTATTAGTTTTCTTGGCTACTATACAGAAAATTTAATTTAATTTATAAAAGAGTTTTGAGACAAGAATAATTTCGAATAAAATGTATCTTACATTTTTACTTTTTTTAAATGCAGCAAAATCATTTCTTTTTACAAAATTACTGATATCTTTCTAAATATATGTAGTTCCATTTCGAATAATATGCTTCTTATTTCTACTCATGTTCCTATTATGTCTAATAATATTTTCTTCGGTAATTTTCTGCTTACCAAGGGCAAGGGAAAAGTCGCCAAAAAATGTAGACTTTCGCCAACTATTTTTTTAAATTTTATATCATTTTTACATTTTCTTTATATTATTCTATAGTTTTCAAGGTTACTTTAATTTAATTTGTTTTTATTATTCTGTTTCATATTTCATTTTGTTACATAAATCATATGTTATATTCTTTTCACAAAATTAGCAGTGTTTGCATGAGTATTTCGTCTAGAAAAAAAAAATTTCACCAATTTAATAATATCTGTCTAAAACTAGTGGATTCACGAACTACACAAATTTTCTATTATTCAAATTAAATTCAGACGAAGAATAAAACAATATTAGGAAATGAATGCTAAAACTCATTAAATGTTTCAAAAACTAAACTTACAACACAGATACACTTTCTCAACTTCATTCATCCTTTAAACTCATCCAAACAAAACCAAAAATAAATAGTCAAAGGAAGAAGAAAAAAAAACAACTCTTGCCAGTTCTCATTCCGTATGCATTTTCTTTGTAATATCTGTAAATATCGAGACTTATTTTATGAGAAGTGTATGAAAAAGCACCGATGTTCAAATAAAGTACTTTAAAGAAAACGTCTGCTACTCTACTTTGAATATATGTGTTCCAGCCGACTCCAGAAGTCGATGTTCTTTTTCCAGAAAGGCAGGATGTTTGAGCCAGTTTGGGTCAATATTTCTTAGGAAAAGGATATATGGTAAAAGATGAGAAAGAAAAGGAATTTCCTCACATATATAGAGTCGTAAAATGCCATTTCTTTTCTTGGGAATCGATGAGAAATGTATGCAATATAAGATAGTTTTCAACGCGCATGTTTTTACAACTTTTTTGACGCAAGTTTTAATCAGAGAAACTGTATTTTATAGAGGAAAAAAAATTTTAATAAAATGTGCACCCCGAGTTCTATATTCAATTTCTGGTAAGGAATTTTTTTTTTAAATACAGTGATTTTTAAATGCAGTTAGCCGAACTAAATGTTTGCAAATTGTTTATATATTATACAGTTACCAAATTACCAAATAAAATACAAATATTGTATATGTTAGTCTCAAAATGAATGAGTTGAGAAGGCGAGAAGTATATAATTCATAAAATTCATTTACTTCGTATCAGTACAGCAGGAAAGTTCCAGAAATGTAGCTTCAAAACGAATGAATTGAAAAGACGAGAAGTATATAATTCATAAAATTCATTTGTTCGTTTCAGTACAGCATGAAAGTTCCAGTAATGTAGTATCAAAGTGAATGGTTTAAAAAGGCGAGCAGCATATAATTTATTTAATTCGTTTTAGTATAGCATGAAAGTTCCAGTAATGTAGTTTCAAAATGAATGGTTTAAAAAGACGAGCAGCATATAATTTGTTTAATTCATTTCAGTATAGCGTGAAAGTTTCAGTAGTGTAGTTTCAAAGTGAATGGGTTAAAAAGACAAGCAGCATATAATTTATTTAATTCGTTTTAGTATAGCATGAAAGTTCCAGTAATGTAGTTTCAAAATGAATGGTTTAAAAAGACGAGCAGCATATAATTTGTTTAATTCATTTCAGTATAGCGTGAAAGTTTCAGTAGTGTAGTTTCAAAGTGAATGGGTTAAAAAGACAAGCAGCATATAATTTATTTAATTC
>NC_092211.1:62336867-62360768 GCF_043381705.1 Parasteatoda tepidariorum | reverse complement strand
TGCATATATATATATATATATATATATATATATATATATATTGAAAAAGACATGATAACCTATAATATAAATTTTATTATATATTGCTTTATTATACAGTTAGTAGATTTCTAATATTGCTTAGTCTAGTTGAGCAAAAAAATGTTTTCAAAATTTATCGCATTAAAAATACTTCAAAGTTCTTCTTTCGTATTGTTTCTTAGAAGCGTTATAAAATTTGAAAGAATTAAAGAAATTCTGCAAATTAATCTATATTTCATATCTTTGAAGTTTAAATAGTGTCATTGAATTCCAGGCTCTATTTTATTTGATTCCATCTTTAATCTATCTGAATTGAATTTCAATTTTAATATCTTTCTGCATAGAGAAATTTTACAGAACTTTATGCAAATCAAAATAATTCCTTGCCTCTATAGCTGTTAATTCCTTTTCGAATAAGAAGCAATCGAATAGTTAAGCAGCGTTTATGTCAGTTATCGTTAACATTGAAAAGATTTAAGTGCATTTAAATATTAATATTTATTGAGTTGCCTCTTATCGCAATTCATTTAAATTTCAATAGTTGAAACAGTGACAGACTTTAAATATTTATTTAACCAGGAAAATATTTAATATATAAATTTACTCCAGTATTCGTTAAGACAAATTTGTAAACAAATTTTATTGAATATCTTTGATGTTTGAGTGATAGTTCATAAAAGTTAAATGGTTATTTGAGCAAATAAAATATTGCACAATGCGCTAAAACATAAACGGACTACCCAGAATAACTTTTGATCTAATGATCGGATACTCACGCTCTAGGACTAAATCTTACTGATTCAAGAGGATGATCTCAAATGGGCTAATTAATTAGGGCAGACGATATTTTAAATTTCGAAATCATAGACAAAAACGCAGTTTTTCTGAATAAACATACATTTTTTTTCGATAAATTCGCATTTTTGGCGCCTAAAATATAGGGAATAGCAGCAATCTGGGAAATATGGTCCCCATAGTTTGGTAAGAAGAGTTGTCTAAAGTTTCGACCCCTTAATGTTAGTTTTACTTTTTGCGTATTTCCCCATATCTGGAGAACATTTTAGGCGATTCGAAAACTTTTGTACATAATTATAAAATTTGTATATTCAAAAATAATTCCTTGCAGAATATAACTTTCAATTATAATTAATATAATTTTCAATATTTTTTTTTATTTTATTTGAAAACAGTCAAAAAAATTTGAATCGTATGGTATGAAATTTTTTGCATCATTTCAAAGGATATAATTTTAATTTTCAAAATAAGAAATGTGAAAGAAATCGGTCTAATAGTTCCATAGACATCGAATTTAGAAAAATACTGCTTTTTTAAACTTTGATTTCTCAGGAAATAGTCGACTGATTTCGTTCAAATTTTGTATTTTGAAAATAAAATTACATCCTTCAAAATGATGTAAAGAATTTTATACCTAACAATTCAAATTTTTTCGAACTATTATTAAATAAAATAATAAAAAAATGATATATATTTTCCAAAAGTTACATTCTTATTTTTGGAAAAAGAAATTTTGTAATCGTGTTTAAAAATTTATCAATTCACGTAACTCTATCAAATAAATAATTTGAAAAGAAAAATAATTTTTTTTGTCAGAAAAAAGTTTTATTTTAAGCAGTATTTTAAGCATTTTTATTATATAGTTAGTAATTAACATTATTAACTGTATAATAAAAGTTATAAGTTTGGGATATAATTAAAAATTATACTTCACGGATTAAAGAAAGATAAAAATCTTTGAACTTCTAACAAATGTTTATAGACAAACACAACTCTTCACTGTAAAAAAAAAAATTTATGTAACTCCACAACTACTTAACTACTGGTGGAAACTAATTAACACCATACAAAACTCTTTGACCTAATGTTTCACAATAATAATGTTCTTTTACACTAATTGGTGTCAAGTAGTCACTCCCATTTTTATTATTCAATAACACTAAATTTATAATTACAGTTAATTAAGATACTCAAAAAAGTCAGTAAAGTTATTTTTGAAATACAATATAAAGTAATAATCATAAATTTAGATTACATGTATATACTAATTCTTAGAACAAAATTAGTTCGTAAATCAAACATACACGCATTGCAGGGAGAATATTAAGACACATTTGACTTAAGCTAAATGGAACGGAAATCAGTAAATATAACTCTCAGAGTTTTAAAAATTAAAATGTAATTAGCTTTATCACCCAAATAAAAACATATATACATATTTAACTGCGAATTTTCGTCCATTTTGATAAATATCAGCTTTGAAAGCAAAAACAAACTTTCGATAGCTCATTGCAGATTGTAAACAAACTGTGTCGATATTTACTTGGCATTTCTTGAATTTTGATAGTCAAAGCAAACCAACATTATTTTCGGAAGTTAAAATAATTCTCGTATGGTGTGAAAACGTGACAGTTTGGTGTCAGATTATTCAATTTGAAGTGCTTAGATCTAAATTACACCCTATAAATTGTATATGAACGTTCGATTTGGTGTTTACGTGGAATAAAGTGTTTTTTCTTACAATTTTCGGGGTTGTTCAACACGATATTCGGAAAGATACAATACAGATTTTACTAAAATTGTCAAAACCTATTTAATTACTTTAGACAAAAGAGTTAAATCGCAAATATTAGAATAGAAGGTTAACTTCTATCAGACAATCAAAAAAAAAAAAAAAGCAAAACTGAAATTCTATAAACTAAAAAATCTCGGCTAAGTGAGACAGCCCTAAATCTCCAAAAATTATTTGATTGCTGGGAAAAACAAACAGTGGTTGTAAGTTAAATATTAAAAAAACATCCAAATTTAATTAGTTTAACAGAGTACTTTTTTGTCTGGTTTCAGCAGTTACACTTGTTTGAATACCCCCCCCCCATTTCACCAATGATTTGACATAATTCGATAGTTTTATCTTCAGGTTATAAATATTAATTTTTGGATCTAATGTGACTACTTTTTTACTTCCGTTTAGATAAGGCTAAAAGACAGTCGGAAAAAAAGTATGCATTTTTTTTCGCAAAAAATATAAGATAGGCCATTATGGAACCCCATATAAAGTAAAAAATTTTAAAATATCAATTAGAATATTTTTTTACATGCAAAAAAATCTACCTATAATGACATTAAACTTTACCCAGACCCAACCCTTTGAGATATAAGCATTATGTAAGCATAAGATATGAGTATATGACAGCTATATTCACATCTTATGTTGCCCTACCAACCAGGCTATCCCAGCCTAGCATCCTATTAATGAAAAGCCCTCCTTCTTCCTTCTTCAAGACTACTTTAATTTCTTTACTTTTCCTTTTTATTATTTTCAATTTTCGATTGCAGTGCCATCTTCAAATTAAAGACAAATTAAATATTAAATTAAATGATGGTATTAAATTCAAATATAGCTATTTTCTTTTTCAAGAAAATCAGAATTTTCAAGACAAAGGAAGCTAATATTTTCAAGTTAATTTGTCCCGACCCAAAGCTGTGAGGTTAGAGGTCCAGTTTGATATCATTTCATTCTTATTTTATAATATTTTACGTGCAATTTTATGCAAGTTTGTCTTGATAAAATATAAACTTAGTCAGAATATTAAGTAAAACAACTAATAATTCTAGAGTTGTAAATGAAAATACTTTTGTAACTGAGAAGAAGACATTGATTTCTTTAAAAAAAATGAAGAAAAAAACTTGAAAAAATTAGCAAAAGTCTATTTTAGCAGTTGAAGTCCAAAAAAGTAAAACCAAACTTCTATGTAATGATGTGTCAGAAACTTAAAACTATCACAACTTCCTAGCGTCCTTTTAATGAAAAACTCTTTCTTTCTTCTATCTTCAAGACTACTTTAATTCCTTTTCTTTTCCTAAATGAAAAAGAAATCTCTAACTGAATTACCTTTTTGGAAGCTTGTGGCGCCAACGCTGAATGAAAATTACCTGAATATTTTTCTCTGAAGTTAGTTTCTCAGTCATTTCCGGTCACAAAGACTATGAAAACACAAGAAAAAAAATGTCCACTTTTAAATTCTGACGAGATCTTTTAGAAACGAGAGTGTGTTTTATTCCGTTTAGCAAATTAAAATCGATTTGTTTTCGAACGAAGACAGAGTTTAAATTACTTGCTATGTAAGATTTTTCTTTTAAAATTAAAGTAGTGTTTAATGAAGTTGTTAGTAAATTTTAAAATGTGCTATACGGTTTTTATTAATTTATAAAACTGTTTTTTTTTTTTTTTTTTTATTGAAATATGTTTTATATTTAATGAAAAAAATCGAAACTTTTTTAGAAAACATTTAAATTAATGAAAGAAAAAAAATAGAAAAAAATTGTGTTATTTGTTGAAAATTCGATTTCCAAGATAACTAGAATGAGCACATATTTTCCATGTTTCAATATGCTATTCTATTCTTTTTCTGTTTAACTATTTTTTTTTTAATCTTTTTGAAAAAATCTAATTAAAACATATTTCCTCTATATTTTTTTTTCTAATTATTATTTTTTCACTATATACTTAACCTAGCTTTTTACATTGAGAAAAAATTTCAAAACTGCAATAGGTATTTAAATATTCAAAAATCTTTCTAAAACTTCACATCTTAAATAATTTTTCAATTTTAGTACATGTGATAAATTTTTTCAAATACAGCAAAATTTCAAAAACTGATGAACTGATAAAACTCAATTTAACAAGTTGCGTGAACATACTTTTTAAATAAAAATTCTTTTAAATTCTACTCAATAAAGTATTTTCCTTTTCAAAATGAAACTATTTAAAAAAAAATTAAACATTTTAGCCCTTTCTAAAAGCACTATACTCTAAACTAAGCACTACAAACTAAACAAATCTAAATTAACTCTGAAAACAATGTATCCAAATTTAAATAACTCTCGTAATGTTTCTTTAATACAAAACGTACTTTATTTTGAAATTAAAGCCAATCAGTTAACCGTTTTCTAAACTTTAATTCATTTTAATTGAAAATTACAGAAAAAGTGAAATTTGAAACACATACTCCCATCACTTTGTCTCATTCTTTTTTGAACTAGTTGTAGAAATATTGTCTTCTTCAATTAAAAAAAAATTTTCTCAAACTTATCACTGAATTTTCTCTGACCTATAGCTATATTTTTTTAAGTATACTCCGCTTCAATTTGAGTCTATAATGTTCGAGTTTATACCGATTTTGAACTGAAGAGCCTATAGTTGAAGAAGAAAGTTGAAAGGAAAAAAAAGTTTTTCTTAAAAAATATTATATTTTAATCTCATTCTATTAAACAACATTATTTAGTCAATACTTACAATATCGCAGACTAAGACATTCTTTAAATGTTTTCGGGAAGGAAGATTATTCTCAACCCCTTAAACGTTTTTGGAATGAGATTTCAGTTATCAAATATATTTAGCAAGTAATAATAATCAGCGAGTAACCCTAGTAAGCCTCTCTATTTTCGGCATTTCATGAAGTAAGAGACACATAGTAAATAAAAGGCTAAAGCACTGTCATCATACAAAATAATGTTTAATATACTAGTTTCGTAGCTAAATGTGTTTTTCCTTTATGTTAACTTTAATATAAAAATAATGTAACATTTCTATATTTTGATTGAAATTTTTTTTTGACATTTTTTATAGTGATTTAAAATTTTTCTTTAAAATTAATTTAGTAGAAAAACACTCCATTTTGTACGAATGTCGTAAAAACGACTAAAAGGCATTGTATACATTTCTACCTTGCAATAAAAATATGCATGTTTCACTGAGAGAACATTGTAATTTTCAGTAATATGTTGTTATCAGATTGATTTCTTAGCAAATTTATATGGTCTCAAAGAATGAAAAACGGAGTATGTTTTCTCTTTAAGTATGTTTTGGGATTTTGCGCAACAGTTTATTGTCTGCTTTCTAGTTGAGAACAGGTACTGGAGTTTAATGAAGCTTGAAAATCTTAATTGGATTCTTGAAAGGATGTCATGCATGAGTTAGCCAATCAGGTTTGACACAGATGCGTGACGTCGCTTGCAGGTATCCAATCAAGTATGATTTGAGAATTGATTCAGAGTGATAATAAATACAAACCTCAAAGCTGTTACGTTAACACGTCAAGCACAACCACGTGATTAGACAAATCCATGTCATTAGCTGCAAGTGCCCAGTGGGTGGCATTTCTCAAACAAAAACTTGAACTTTAGCAGAAAATATCATCTAAACTAATGGAAAGTAAACAAATACTTGCATATGAAAAATTGATTTGATTAGTGAATCTCACTTTATTTTTACCAATTTGTAGATCAACTAATCATTTATCGTTTACTGTAAAAACATACTTATAAGATCTAAAATTAATTAACAAATATTAACTGAACGCATTAAGTCTTTTACCTGAATTTAAGCAAGACCTTGTTACAAATTCAAACATTTAATTTTCATTTTTTTTTCAAATTTTATATGTTGATTTTAATAAACGGTGGCTTTGAGAATTTTTTTTTATAAATTTCTAACAAATTAATTAATTTTTCTAAAACCTTATGAATACTGTGAATAAAGACTCGGTTTCTAAAATAATCCTTCCGGAGAATTTTTAAAATTCTAATAGCAAATGCTATTTTTTATCATAACATGTAAAAACTTCATTAACTACACTTTTGCAAGCAAAAACTATTCTCTTAAAGAAAAAATATTTATTCTATCAGTAAGTGAACAGTTTCTTTCAAACAAATCTGAGTTAACCGAAAAATTCTATTTCCTCAAACAATAGCAAACGCACCAAGTAAATTATCTTATAAATTCTAGCAAGCAGTTAATTAAAATTTTAATGAAATAACGAATAAAGAATCTTATACCTTTTATAATTACTTCAACATTTCCAAGCAAAAAATATAGTTTTTTTTTTCTAAACTTAGCTTCGAATTTCAATTAAAATTTTAAATTATAGATGTTACTTTATCATTAACAGTTAAAACATTTTGAAAAACATAAAAAAATACTTTTTAAAACTACCTTTTAATTTCAATCGCTTGAAAACAATTATTTAAGGAATATATAAACTATGTTTTATGTAAAAACAACACTTGTTTAATTATTCGCAGTTTCATAAATTTATAAGCATATATCTTAACGCTATTTATAATAATTTGAATTTTAAAATTATTTTACAAAAATATTCAGCTTTCTTAATAATTGTTAATCAATTAGACTTTTTTTTTACACATGTCAGGCAAGAAAAAGTTTTATGCAATAGCGCAACAAATATGGTATGAAGAAGACATGAAAAGGTATACCACAGTATAATTTAGCAAACGGTAATATTAATTTACGTTTCGGTGGTATAATAAAAAGCAGATTTACTTGTAAATTATGGCTTTAAGTTTACGCTTGCGAACAGCTTTTCACAAATCCTCAACATTAGAAATATACGAAGAGGATTTCCTTTTTAATCGAAAACTTACAAGTCATATATTTAAGCGATACTGTTTTCAAGTACGATGCAAATCTTTGCCGTACGAACAATTGGATACCTTCAAGCGAAATCACGCGTTGGTCAGAAAATCTGGTTTGACAAACACGCTTGACGTCGCTTCCAGGTTTCCAATTAAATCTAATCTGAAAACTGGTTCAGTGAGATAATAAACCCAAGTCTTAAATCTGAAGCATTAACATGTCATGCACAACCACGTGATTAGACATACCTTTTTGATGCATTCCCTATTCATATGATTGCTCAATGACGCATTAGACAGCTATCGAAATTTACGAAAATCTCGATTCCCAGAGCTTCTCTACATAGTGGACTGACCGTTCGTTAGCCTCTGAACCAGCGCTTTTATCTGCATTGTATTATTTTTTTGATTTCTAAGAAGAATGTTAAATTATATTTTAATAGTAACAAAAAATTCTGTTTTGCAATGTTATAAATTATTTTAAATTGTTTTATAATGTTATAATGTTATAAATTATCATAATGTTGCCACTCTCACCTCAAAGTTAAAAATCACAATGCGAAATCACTTTTGCAATGTGCCATATTTTAATAAGAGCATATTTTTTTTATCTGAATTGGCATTACCTGAAATTAGTTGAAGAGAAGTTAGGAACAATTAACCGTTGCAATGCAATATTTCGTAAAATGTAACTAGTGCTGCCACTTGTGGTACTGCAAAATAATGATGCACCACATGATCAAAGTGAGTTCATAAAATGAATTTTTCTTACTAATTTTATTGAGAACCGTTTTTTTTCCTGCGTTTTATCAACGTGGTCAGATCTGATCAGCACTTTCCCAACTATTTAATTTCAGATTTATGAATTAAATCTAAAATTGTCTTTTTACTGTGCTTTATTCGTTCTTTTTTTATAAATATATTAAATTTTATTATTTCTTTTTCAGGTAAGAAGTTTTTTCCAATTTGGATTTGTTTTAAGATTTCATCAGGTAACATAATCGTTACTTTTTGTGTTTTTTTTTCACAAATATAATATTTATCATTTTTATTTATTTCAAAATTCAATTCTTATATTTAATGTAATAAAATAATGCAATTTTAATTGTATAATTAATAATTATTCTGCCTTGCCTGGCTTGATCTGTAACTGATTCTTCATGAGCTAAAGGACAAATGTCCAACCATATTCCACCTTCCTTAATCATGTTTTATTTTGGAGACGGAAAAGTCCGCTTGAAGTTACGTAGTTGGGAAGCGGGATACGGAGACCGGGAGATTACATTAAACATGTGTCCTCATATTTAAATCGCTGTAGTGCTGTATGCGTTTGAACTAGCATTTCAGTTGGATACTTACTTAAGACGACACCAATGCCGATAGACCATTGGTTGAGCACAAATGTTACGTTAGCAATTAAAAATATCATACTTTTAATATAAGTTAACTTTTTTGTAATATTTTTTTTGGCTGATTAAATCTAGTGTTATCAACTGACAAAGAATTTTTTTAGTGAATTTTCATTAGATTTTGATTTTATCAATCTTATTTCTTAGTGGATTTTCATTAAATTTTGCTTTTATCAATTTCATTTCTTAGTGGATTTTCATTAGATTTTGCTTTTATCAATTTAATTTCTTAGTGGATTTTCATTAGATTTTGCTCTTATCAATTTCATTTCTTAGTACATTTTCATTTCCTAGATTAGAAGTCACTTAGATTAATTTCATCGAAAACATGTGATTGATTCTAATATGTAGACACTTAAGGAGAGATTATATTACCTTAAGAATGTCACATTAAAAGCTATATACACGTTAGGAATATTATTTTAAGAAAGCATTAAAACTAAAATAATATTTTAATTATTACTTAACCGAAGCATTTTGCTTTTTTCTGATATTTAAATAGATATATTTATTAATCTAATTAAGAATAGGTTTATATTTCAACAAATATCAATTTAAACCATTAATCTCAATTGAAAAAAATATTAAGCTATCAGGAGAGAAGTCTTTTCTCTACTACATCTCTTTAACATAATTCGTTGAAAATTAACCATATCATCCATTAATCCCATAATTAACCATATCATCTATCCAGAAAATTAACCATTCATCAGCTTTATTGTTTTCCTTTACTGAGAGCAACTTTGAACCTTTTCTTACTGATTACATTTAAAAGGGAATTTTTCTTTCAAAATATAAGGGAATTTCTTTTTTTTTACAATGAACTGATATTTAAATATTCCAAGGTACATAATATATTATAAATTAAGAAATATTCTAAATATATAATCTATAGTGTGAAGATGCGGAGAATTATTCTTAATATATAATTCATTGTTAACTACTTAGTATGATAGTATAAGTATAATGAGAGCATGTCAATAAATCTGATATTTTAATTAATGCTTAACTGATGCATTATACTTTTAATTATTAAAGTAGAATGTTCATTAATCTAATTAAAAACCGATGTATATTTCAACAAAATCTATTTAAGCCATTAATCTTAATTTCAAAAACATTAAGCAAGTATGAAAGAAGGTATGATTATCCTTTACTGCGTCCCCTTAACATCATTCATTGAAAATGAACTATAACATTCATCAGCTTTATTGTTTTCCTTTACTGCCAGCAACTTTGAACCTTATGCCCATTGATTACATTTTCAAGGGTATTTTTCTTTCAAAAGATAAGACAAAAATTTCCTTTACATTGAACCCATTGAAAACTTAACTGGTGCCGACATTTAGGTACTTAACGACACACTTAAGACGCTTACCTTTTGAATATTATCTTTCCCGTCTTCAATTAACGCTCTAAAATTTCTCAAACTCCGCTCTCTTTAAACTTAAGCATGGGGCATTAAGTAAAGGATAAATTGAGAAAAATAAAAGCAGTTCTTAGATCCAACTAGAAGAAATAACCATAAACTTAAGTTTCTTCAATTAATGAAAAAATTATAGCATTCCTCTTTTTCCGAGATTGAGTTCTTATTTAATGGGATTATATATATTTTTTTATTAAGCGAACTACGCTTTGAGATTTGAGTTAAAGTTGATGTTTATGATGAAAAGGTGATTTTTATGCGTTTTGGATTTTTAATGGAGGTTTTTATATTTAAACATAAAATTTGCACTATTTTAGATGCGATTATTAAAAGCGAAAATGAGATTTTAAACAAATACTTCATTAAGCCCGATAAAAATTTTATGCATTTTTCAATATGAAATCTCTATAAGATTGTGTCAAATAATTTTTAAAATTACTAAGAATAAAAATGTACTCCAAACTACCAAAATAAGACTCAATGGAGACACAAAAAGACTTGGTAATTTTTGCCGAAGTGCTTTGATAATGATTTCGGAAAATAAATAATAAATTACTGTTTTATAATATGTGATAAGGATTGGTAAATGTGGCCAAATTAGGTCATTTTATCATAATACTTTAGATCATGGCATGAAAACAATTTATTCGGTTAACTCTAGTTTTTAATATTCTGCATTTTGAAAACCATAATTTTTAGTAAACCGTTACTATATGAACGGAGAAATCACCAAATGACTGGTTTAAATACTGTATATTTTGAATTAACCATAATTACGTTTGTTTGTTTTTTACCGGAAATGCCATTGCCAAACGGGGCGGTAAATTTACCAGAATTTCTTCTCGGGGGAAGAAATATTTCATCCGTTATGATAACAGCAAATAAGTAATAGCTATTAACAGCTGATGATTAATGGCCCATAATTAAATAATTATTACATTTGAATTTATCACATTATTACTTAAAATTCATATCACATATCATTATTTTTGGCAATATTTAATAATATTTCTGGCAATATTATTTTTTTTTGTTCCTGAATAGTCTAAATCACTATTTTTAATGAGTTGAAAAATCCAATATTTAATCATTTAATATGAAAAGAAAATTATATATATTTTATTCGTACGTCTGAATTTCTTGTATTATTAAAAAATATTATGAATTTTGTGTATTATTTTGTACCGCCCCATGGGGTCCAGAAGGGTCGAGCATATTGAAGTTCTATAATTTCTGGACCAAGGGCATGATAAAGGTGGTCAGCATTGCGCTCTAACCTTCTTCACTTCACAGACAACTGATATCCATCAATCAGCATATGGGTGAGCTTTATGCCGGCATCGAGGATCAAACCCTTGTTCTTCCTTTATATTATTACTTATAACAAATTTCTAATGAATGGCTTCATCAGTTGCGATTATGTGTTTTAACTAATTTATTCTTGCATCTAAACTATTTATATTACTACTTAAATTAATTTATAAAATGCGCTATTATTTATGATAATATTTAATAAATATTCGAATTGTCTACTTCATATTCAATTGTTTGCAAATACAATACTTCATCAGTTAAGATAATAAAAAATAATTTATTTATTGCATTTCATTCTTTTATATTATTACTTAAAATTACTATAAATAAATGACTTCATTTAGTTACTATAGCAGATAATAAACTTTTAATAGCTTCTTTCATTGAAATTCATCTTATTATTTTGTCACGCAATTTCTAAATCAAATACTTTATTAATTTCGTCAATTGATGATAAATATTTAATTTCTTTTCTATTATTTCAAATTAAATTCTTCGTCCACACCAATCATATTCAACACTTACTGCTTGATTTTTATAATCTAATGCTATTTTTAAAATTAAGGAAATTAAAAAACCAAAAACGTACACGGTATGGTAAAAATCAATTTATTTTTTTAAACCTTTCTTCAAATAATTTAAATGCATCTTGAAATTTCTAGTCTATCAGTGATTACAAAACCAGAATTCGCATGACATTGCTAACCAATCAGACACTGTAAAAACAGAAATCAAAGTTTATACATTTCTAAGAAATTGATACTTTACATAATCCCTTTATACCTTTACTTTCCCATAAAAGAAAGACAGGTCTAAAAGACCCAATATTTTAATGGACAAGAAATTAATCTTGGCAGAACCTATCTAATTAAAAATGCCCAGCTGCGTTGCCTACCTGGAGACAATTCCACTAACTGCATTTTCCAGTGCACTAAAGTCATGGTTGAGAAAAGGGGCTGCCTTTAACAGCCATAATATAACTCTCCTCAACAAGCTTCTAAAGCCATTCCCCAAAAATGGAAGTGTAATTCCCAATTAAGGTATTAATTTAGGTCCTACCATTAACGGGTATGGGTGTCTACAGGAAATCTGAATCCGGAGAGGGCTATAGCTGCCGGTGCTCCCCCACAAGCTTTTGAGTTTATTGGCCAGCGGTCTGCAGGTGATCGGAACCTGATTGGTCCATTTGTCAAGGGACCCATTGTCCGAGACAGTTTTATAAATAGCAGAGAGAAGGAGTTCTGCCGGTCATTACTTCCGAAAAGTGGGAGGGTCATTATCTCTTGAATGGATTGGAGGTTCGTAATAGACGTCATGCAAATGTCCCGGATATGCTGTTCTATGAAGTGGACCCTGGATCGAATTATGTCCAAGGTCCAGCCTAATTTCAATGGCTATTCCGCTCGATGGCATGGCTGAATTAGAAAGGGCAGTAATTGTGTCAGATTATCCAATTTATCACACGCTTCCTGAGCAAGTGGATGGAATTGAAGAGTTGCAGTGCATTGTTTTTTTTTTCTTCCTATCTATGTTTTCTGAAGATTGTGTATATGGACTGGCTTATAAAATTGTTATCTAATCAGAAAATGATTCCAATTTATAAAAGCAAAAAGGAGATAAAGAAGTGAATTAACTATTAAAACATTAAATCAAAATGGAAAAGTGCCTAAAGCAGCTGAAACCAAATTTGCTTCATTTTAATTTAGATATTCAAGGAAATATTAAGTCAGGAAAAAGTAATAAAATATAATATACAGGGTCTTTATAATTAAAGTTCCACTTTGAAATGGCTATAAAAATAAAACTACCCGACCAAATGTCATCAGACTTGGTAAATGTCTATAAGAGGTCATAGGATTTTAGTTCCCGCAACAACAAAAAAAGTTCAAAAATTCACCACCAGCGGAAAATGGCGCTGTATGCAATAGTGTTAAACAAATGTGAAATATGCAAATTTGTTTTACACGTCTTTTACCGTAAATTTGCCGTAAACCTTGCGGTGTCATTGGACCTCGGCGTTTTCCTCTTACAGTACGGAACTTTTGTAAAGCCCTCCGTTCATTGCTGTCGCATTCATAGTAACATTTCGCGAGCAAAGCACGGTCTTGCATGGTGACAGACATTGTCAACTCAGAACACTGACAGCTCAGACAAGGAGCCTCACTTTTATAACTGCAAAGTCACATGACGTGTAAAACAAATTTGCATGTTTCACATTTGTTTAACACTATTGCACACAGCGCCATTCACCGCTGGTGGTGAATTTTTGAACTATTTTTTTATGTATTTTTTTTTTTTTTTTTTTTTTTTTTGTTTTTTTTTTTTTNCTCTTATAGACATTTACCAAGTTTGATGACATTTGGTCGGGTAGTTTTATTTTTATAGCCATTTCAAAGTGGAACTTTAATTATAAAGACCCTGTATATAATAGAATGTATGTGGGTCTGTAAGACAGCACTTCTTCAGGGGACACACTGTCTACAAGCACACAGGAGCCTTTCTGCTGTCAGTTCTGTTGCCATTGTCAGTTTTGGTTTTTCCGCTGACAACAGAAAGGTTCCTGTGTTTTGTAGACAGTGAAGAAGCGCTGTCTTACAGACGCATATATATTATATTTTATTACTTTTTCCTGCTTTAATGTTTCTTTGAATATCTAAGTTACAAAATTGTTCTTAGTTTCGAGAATTAATGTTTTACAGAAATAAAATTGTGATTTTCTTTTTTTAACATCTGCAAATACACGCAAAATAACCAGTAAGACATTTCATAATTCATTCCAATCGAAAGTAGATTTTTCTCCGTCCTTTTGTGAAGGAATTTTGTAATGCAACTCTCGTCGTATTAGACAAATATCATTTAAATAATTTAAATTTGAGCTGAAGTCAATGAGACTATTGACTCTTATTAACTAACTATATATATAATTTCTGTCAGCGCTGTAATCGATTCATTCCTGATTCGAAAACAGCAATCATAGCTGTGGCTTTTTAATGCTAATTCATTGCAAATTCTTTCATGAACTGTTTATTCATACAGTATCTAAAATCGTGATGGCTTAAACAGTGTTTTCAATATAGCACGGAAGTAATATTATTTCATAATATGAGCAACGAGTTAAATTGTCCATACTGAATTTATAGGTATTCATTATAGATTAATTAATAAATAATTCTTTATAAATTAATTAATAAATAATAAATTAATTTATAATGAATTAATTAATAAACATTATAAATTAATTTTTCATTGCAACCTAATGTACAATTCACTCTTTGGCCATGATTTTAACACTTTTATCGTGGCAATGACGTGCCTTTGTCCCACCCTCTGCTCTTAGAATCCTCCCCCCCCCCTGCAATACGAAAATTGAAACAAATCGCAAATTCCTTTAAAACATGTTTATTTCTTTTTAAATTAGAATAAACAATTGTAATCAATTACCATATTCACTGATACAACAAAAGAGCACAGCAAGTATTTCTGGAGAACGAGTTATATCGTCCGTTGGGATTAAAAGAGTTAATACATGCGTGTGGTGCCATGTTTTGATGCCGCTGTACAGTTCTCCCAAAGATTAAAGCAGAAGTCAAAATAATGACCCTTCGCTGTGTGGACTGTTATAAGACTAGCAATGGAAATGGCAATGAGTAAGGTTCTCGTGTTTTCTCTAAATGGTAATGACTTATTAAGTGAGTAAGGTTCTAAATGGTAAGAAAAAACTCACAGTAGTGTAGAATCAGGCAGACGCCAACTAAAAAGGACAAAAAGATTGGTGGTAAGAGGGATAGCAAAACGTTGTAGCCAGCTTTGTTTGATTCAGAGACAAGTGTCGAAATCCTCCCAATATTTCCTCTTTCGTCCATTTACTGTTTTCGTCTACTTTCTATTTTCAGCAAGTTTTGTTATGGTTTTCTAAGATTTTTATGTTTCGTTTAAAATTCTGGTAAATATTAAATAATTAAATAATATGTTTCAGCTGATAATAAGCCTTTCCAGTCTCTTTTTTAACACAATTCAATTACAATAATGTGATCACGCGTCATAAACCAGAGTAACGACCTTGCGCAGCGTAGACGGTTTCAAGACGTTCGGAAAGTTATTAAGGTTCTGAAAGGTACTCGCAGTGTTGTGAAACCATGCGCTCACCAATACGCACTATGCATGGTTTAGTACAGATGACCACACAAGATTCTCGATTGGGTGTAACTACGACACTTCTATGCCGTAAATGCCTATATCTATCTTTTCGACAAAGTATCAAACGTAATTCATCAAATCGGTGGAATGTCAGTCCATGCTGTAAATGCCTATATCTCTTCGACCTAGCACAAAACGTAAATCGGTGGAAAGTCGGTGGTAATATTAGAGTAAAAAAAAGAGAGTCTTAGTACAGGTTGTACTAAGACTGGCGATACGTTCGTTATTCGTTAAAATGTCGCCGACGTGTAGTTCAATTATCAATGACTCGTGAGGCATCACATTTACCAAGTCAATTATTTTGGACAATCCCATTATGCCATATATAGTATATCTCACCACGGCAGTGCGAGAACAGCTTATACAAAATTAGACATTTATAGGAATTTATTATTATTTTTATTTAAATAACTAGAGCATTTATAGAGCGACTTTGAGGAGAACTCCTCCAGACTAAAAGTCTGGGGCTGTCTGCTGCTATGATAACAAGCGAGAGCAAACTTCTAATGTGGATGAAATGGAGGAATGAAGGTGTCGATTGGTTTACTCAAGCTGACCTATGCAAAGATCAAGACAAAACTATTCACCCCATACCCCTATTCGAATTGACTTTTCTTCGTAACCATGGTACCCGCCACGACGCGAGACTGATGTCTGGAGGAGTTCTCCTGAAGGCCGCACTATACCCTATATGTCAATGATTATTATTTTTTTACACCGATGCTGTCACCGACTCCGTTTCTTCATAACGTCGAGAATTTCAACAGCTTCCCCCAACAACCAACCTTTTTACTGCTAATGTAGCCACCTGTCTTCAGTAATTGGTTATTTCACGTCAGTAATGAAACTAGGTTATTGTCACATTAATATTGGAATATGACCACCTTTCCACACCTTGTTTGAGGACCCCTTCAGAACAGTTACTTAATTAAGAAAATTTTTTGTCAGATGTGCATTATTTTCAATAGATAATTACAAAAGCTTTGAAATTTCTTAACATCATACAAGCAGTATAAAAAAAAAATTTATGGCTGAATTACACATAACCTTGTAGTTATTAACAACACGTTAGCATTAAATATATAATTTTGATTTTTTTCAAGCAAAGTATTTCCCATGAATGTATTGTGTGATAATAAATACTTTTCTGTATTGAAGCCATTTTAAAAAGAGGGTTTCGTTAAGAATAGCTGAATCCATCTTACTTCTTTTCCCAACCCATTTCTTTTCAATTTCGCTATAAAATAAATCACTTTCTCTGTCTTGAAAGATTCACGTCACGAGTATAACATAAACATAAAAGTTAAGAGGTGCAATTCAGTATTTTTATGTTGTTATTCTGAGTTTACTAAAAAGTAATATTCGATCGAGATTTTCAGAATTTGTAAGAAAGGTAAATTGTATAAAAATTTGGGTAAAATATTAAATATTAAGCAATATATTTTAATGAAAGAAACACATATTACACAACTTGAATTTTAATTTTAAAAATGTGACAGTTTTTATTTCAAAATGTATTTGTCGAAAGTAATTACGTTCATTAATTCGTTATTCCTTTCATTACATCATTAATAATCAACTGATAGTTTATAGTTTGTTTATTTATGATATTTTCCTTTTACTTATTTATTTATTTTCAGTTTCATGAACTCATCACTATATTCATTCAGTCTTCGTGCATGTATTTAGCTATTAATTTATTCAAGCGTTTAAATTTATTTAATTATTTACTTTGGAGTCAACTTATTCATTCTTCCACATTATTTCATTAATTTTTTTCATTAACTATCTGAATGCTCGTTCTCCGTACAGCAGGTATATATATATATATATATATATATTGCCCTGCTCGGTGGCTTTACGTTATTAGATTTCACAAAGCACCCCAATCCACGTACCCATCAAAATAAAGATTAACTGCATTCGTTATTATCATCATGCGACATAATGTTGCTGCTCGAAGCCAACTCATAATATTTCAAATTTAGCAGTTTTCTTTTGCACTTATATCTTCAATGAGCCTTAAAAACTTATTTCCTCAGTATCTACAATAAAAATGTACAGTACAGGGGTAGTGTCAATGGGCACAAAATTTACTCATAAAATGCTTCGTACTTTCTTTAATATATTTGGTACCTATAATTTTGTCACCTTGTTTTATTTTATTCACCTCTTAAATTAATTAATACCTCTTAAATGAATTATGGGTGGGTGGGTGGTGCTCTTTCTTGTGTCATAATATTGCAGCTTATAATATTTTCAGTCATATTTTAATATTTTTAATATTCTTTTCTATAAGGATGACAAGATGATGAATTTTCTATGCTTTTATTGAGTAAAAGAATAAGGATATCTATTTACAATTTATATACAAGTGGAGCAGAGCTCCAGGACTCAACTTTATGCTTCTATTTCCAAAAGATAACTGTACACTTTTTAACGTGTAACATAATATTTCGTTCATGTCATGTGATCTGTAATATCCAGACCCTCTTTGTTAGAACCGGCGTCGTAAGATCTTAAGACCAGATGGAGACGAATTAATATCTCAACATAGTTCTTGCGTATAATGGGAATTTGGTTTCTTTAAGATGTTTTACTGCGCGATGTGGACTCATTTTATAAATAAAGATTTCATCGCTATTCAATGAAACCTAAAATATACGCGAAGAGCTAAGTTAAGTATGTGAAAGAGATTTTTAATGTTCTCATGAACCAGATAAGCTTATCTGCAGATAAGATAAAATTCTTTTTAAGTTTAGTCTCAAAGGATCCTTTTAATTTCATTAAGCTAGTATTTTAGATATTATATATATATATATAATTTATTTAACCTTATAAATTTAAATTTAGTTTAATCTTGATTTTCCAAGACCTGAACACAAAATATCAGCGATAAACTAAGATCAAAATAACTGAGATAAAAATATTCAGAATCGATAATCGATTTGATTAGTGTTCTTGCATGCTTAAATGTACGATACCCAAATGTACGATATTCATATGTATATGTATGATACCCACATGACAGTTTTCAAAAATTTCTAATATATATAATAATCCTATCGTTAAAAACTATCAATCTGTATTAATTTCNTATATATATATATATATATGTGGCAAATATTAACACTTTGGTTAATAAGTAACAAAATAAAGCTGCAATATTTTGTTAAAATTTTGGCTCTTATAAAACAATTTAAATCATATAAATGAATTGCGTATACAAACTTTACAAGTAATCGAAAGATATTTTAAATTCAATTCAACACATTAAGAGAAAAATATTAAAGAGAATACAAAGTATGGTGAGATAATGCATTTGGGGTATACGTTTTTCAAATTAGCATTTTTCGCTGTTTCAAATTGAGCGTTTACGATTTTTTTTAAATAGTTCAATACTATTTAAAAAAAATCATTTGAAAATAGCTTTTAAAATAGCACCCAACTTCTGTAAAGCTTTTAATTTTTTTCATAGATGCTGATAGATTCGTTAATGGATTTTTTTTCTTATTTTCCAATACACTTATAAAAATAATCATATCTCTTCAAATTTTCCTTTTCTCTGAAATTATTCAATATCTTTAGCGAAATTAATATCATTTAAAAAATTAATTACATTTGGTTACAAAGAATGAAAACAGAACAGAAGAAAACAATTCCTTAAGGAGCAAGACCCATAAGCAACACCCCCATATTTAAATGAATTTTACATTAACTAGCCCTCATTTTCAATTTTTGAAAATATTGTTTCAGTAGAAATAATAATCGCCAAATTGAGTTCCTAGCAATGGACATTCAATAATTTTATTTTCCGCCAATTTAGTTAATGAAAGAGATGACAAAGCTGCATTTCTGATTTTAAAAAAAGATTTCCATTTAATTACTATAATTAATGCCCTTCTTTCATCTTCTCTTTTACGAAAGTGGTTCCGAAATTAGCAGACAAACCTCTCGAAAAGGAAAATCAAAATGATTTAATTTCTAATTAGGATATCCTTAAAATTTTACGCGCAGTTAATAAACGTATTAATCTTTTACATTTTTTTTAACTTGAATATTATTTTTCTTTTTTTTTATTTCACCTTCTGAGTTTTATAATTTACTTTCCAATTAGGGAAAAATGCTTTGTTTTTTCTCAAAATATAAATTTCTCTTAGCCCTAGAGAAGAAATATTCTGGAAAATGAAATGCTTCTATTGAGAAATTTCAATGAATTTATGACCGAAGAGTTAAATAAAGTGTGTAATTCGTTTGATGTCTGAACTAGTTTGAATAAATCACTGAATGTGTTTCACCGTATTGTGAAAGTAAGATTATCTTAAGTAGCTAGACTGATTAAAAAATAGCCTGAATTTAAAAATTTAAGTTATGAATGAATGCAAATTTATTCATGAATTTTCATTATTGAAAAATGTATATTTTCGTTTGATTTTAAAGTCAATTTAAATTATGAAAGAAAGGAAAAATTTTCATGAATTTTCTCTATTGATGAACCCATATTTTCTCTTTTATTTTTCAGCCAATTGAGATCTGAACCGGATTGAATAAATACCGAATCGTTTTTTATCCATACTGTGAAAGTAAACTTAACATAAATAGCTTCAATGATAAAAAATGGTTTGATTTTGAAATTTTAAATTGATTTAATGAAAAGAATTTCACTAATTTTTATTATAATGAATGCATATTTTCAATTTTATTTTTCAACTATTTGATGCCTAAACTTGATTCAATAAATAGCAGTGGTTTTAACTATATTGTGAAAGTGAAATTAACTTAAGTAGCTAGACTAATTAAGAAATAGCTTGATTTTGAAAATTTAAGTTATGAAATTAAAGAAATTCATGAATTTTTATTGTTATTTTTGGGCCAATTGATGCCTAATCTAGATTGAATGAATCACGGCATGTGAGTTTTAACCATATTGTGAAAGTAAAATTAACATAAGTGGCTAGACTAATTAAAAATAGTTTTATTTTAGAAATTCAAGTTATATATGAACGGAATTTTTTTTATGAATTTTTATTTTTGATTATTGTACTTTGTTGATCTTGAAAGCTTTTTATATCAGATATTTTATTATATTTTTTATCTGAAGAAAGAGTTAATTCAGGTGTGTGATCCATTTGATACTTGGTCTGGAATCAATGATTCACAACATATGTTTTAACCGTACTGTGAAGGTCAAATCATCTTTGCAGCTAGACTGGTTAAAAAATAGCATGATTTTTTTTAAAAAAATTGAGTTGTCTTTGAAAAGTTTTTTTTAATGAACGCATTTTCTTATAAATATTCATTATTAATGAATGCCAAATTTCATTATTGTATTTAAAAACTTTTTATTGCTAGCAAAATATTGGTTGCATGCATGCTTTTATAATTTCAGTTCTTTCTTGCTTGAAATTATACTGAATTGCAAATAGTTATACACAGTGGTAATATAAGTCTAAAATTGTATATTTCATTAAAATAGCAAACAGCTAAATCTATTATTGAAAGAAAATTTCCCTAAATTTGAAAAAAGGCATCATCATATAACGTGATATCAATTTCCCTGGTGTATCCTTAATCATGGATCATTATGCTCTACCAACCTATGTTCAAAACTACTTCTTCGAGAAATGAAACATAAATAAATTAATTAATTAAAACTTTCCAAATAAACAAAAATGCACGAATGTAACAAGCAACTAATATCTCGAAGTAATAACTTTAAAAAAAAGGGAAAAGCTTTGAGAGTGTAAAAAACATATATCACACATTCCTAATAACATCAATAAACAAATAACAAATGTATCACACGTACTAAATAACATTAATAAGCACGTAACATAAAAAAAAGCATCAGTTATAGTTATTTGTTTTATGCTTCATTTAGAATTCGAACATTTGCATTACATTCTGTCTCTTCTAAACGCCTATGCTAATAAGCACGTTTGTTTCTGATACGTGCTCTTATGGATTCCATTTTTTCTTCCGTTTGTTTAAAAAAAATATCGCGAAGAAAATATTTCATTTGCTTGTTAAACAAATACGTGTTTCGAAAAACCAATCCCATGTTTAGATTAAATTGTTTGTTTAATACTTGGTTTAAAAATTTGAAATCGTGGGTAGAAAATATGATAAAGCCATTTGAATTCGAGGTCAAATGTAAAAATGTTCTTAAATAGCTGAATTTAAAATGTACAGTTACATTATTTTAAGAAAAAATTCTTCAAATACGAAACGATTGGTTTCTGTTTATATTATTAAAAATAATAAAAGTTATATAATTAAATAAGTGACGCTACTACATAAAAAAATTTGCACCCAATTATAAAATTCTTTTTTCTAAAGGTAATTCCATGCAAAAAATTATTTTTAGTTTTTTTTTATTATTCTATTTAATAATGGTATAAAATTTTGGAATTGCAAGGTATCCAATTTTTTCATCATTTTAAGGAATTTAATTTTACATGGTACATTACAAAATTTGAGGAAAATCGGTTTAATAATTCCTGAGAAATTAGATTTCAAAAAAGTCAGCAGATATTTAAATTTCGATTTCTCAGGAATTATTAATCCGATATGTTCAAACTGTGTATTTTGCCAAGTAAAATTATATTCTTTAAAATTATGCAAAATATTGTATACCTTACAATTCAAAATTTTTCGATCATTGACAAATAATATAATAATAAATTTTTACTACAAATTAGTTTTTCATGGAATTACCTTTGGACAAACTATTCTTAGAATTTTGTGCAAAAATTTTTCAATTAGCTTAAAAAGTTTTCGTGATATAACAAAATACTTAAAAAGTAAAATTAACTTAAGGGGTACATGCTTTGGAGTGCTCTCCTGACTAAACTATAGGGACCATATTTCCCAGATTACGGTTACCCCCCATATTTTAGGGGTCATAAATCCAAATCCGTCAAAAAAAAGTATGTTTATTCAGAGAAAGTGCGTTTTTGTGTGTGATTTCATAACTTAAAATATTGTCTGCAATTATTAATTAGCATATCCCTTGAACATTAAAATTGAGTCTCAGAACGTGAAAATCTGACCATTGGGATCAAAGTTATTCAGGGTGGTCCTTTTTCTTGCGCACTTTACAATAACCAATTTTGGATAACTACGATTTTTAATTAAAATTCCCCCCACTATATAACTTACTCAAAAAAATAATAGCCAGTCAAATGGCATCTTTAAGCTTTGAAAGCCATTCAGTCGGTTAAAGTAACATAGTAAAAATTTGCCAAAACACTATAAAAAATTTCGGATCCAATTAAGATTTTAAAAAAAAGTATCCTGAGTGCATCTATCTGTATAATCTGGCTAACCATTAAACTAGTTTTTACTATAAAATTTTATACCATTGCAGTAATAATTGTTTAATTACCGTAATGCAGGGACTTTGGAGCAAATATTACTGTCAAAATAACGGTATATCAAATCTTTTGTTCCATAAAATTTTACTGGAAAAAAACGATTTTCGGTAAAATATATATATACAGTGAGACCTGTTTTTGTGCGGTTTTTTTTTATGCTATTCTGTTTTTGTGCGATTGGTTTTATGCGATTTTATTTTTGTGCGATTTTTTTTGTGCGAATTATTTTTATGCGGTATATGAATCTTAACGGCGTTAGCACCAGTTTAATGTTTCCTATCAATGTGCATATGCATGTTGTGGACGAACTCTGATTACGTGGTCTCCTTGACAACGATGTATCTGAACTTCGCGATGCTCTGTTTATTTACTTTCATTAGTTCATTTATTATCGTCAACTCCATTTTCTCTTCTGTTTAAAATTTATTCTGCGCTAAACAAGTTGAAGTAAATCAGTAAAAAATCGTTTGCTGTGTTAAAATATTTAGTATTTTAAAATTAAACCGTTTAAATTCTCGTCTGCGTGTATCTCAAATACTATACGCTTCGTATTCAGAGTTTTATACACGATTCATTAGATTAAGGATTCATTTTATAGTGAGATTAAAGGTAAAAAAATTAATTACTTTTGTTTCTATTTATATGTAGTTTTTATGATTTTTATTTTATTTTATCTGATCACTGACTTTATATTTTTTTTTATTTTTCT